>NC_081567.1:221006-388442 GCF_022355385.1 Mustela nigripes
AGGTGGATGGATGGTAGGTAGATGAGGGTAGGTGAATGGATGGATGGAAGGATGGATGCATGGATGGTAGATGGAGGTAGGTGGATGGACAGATGCTTCAATGGATGGCTAGATGGATCAATGGTAGATGGGGGTGGGTGGGTAGATGGATGGATGGACAAATGGACAGATGGATGGGTGAGAGGTAGGTGGATGGACAGATGGATGGATGGTAGATGGGGGTGGGTGGATGGACAGATAGATGGATGGATGGACGGATGGACAGATGGATGGGTGAGAGGGTAGGTGGATGGGTAGATCAATGGAAGAGACACACGAGGCAGTTACAATCTGATGTCCAACTGCAGTGCCCACAAGAGGCACCCAGCTGGGTCCCAACAAGAGAAACTCTCCACCAGCACCGACCAATGCTTGCCTCCCTGTGGAATGTGGGCCACCCTACAGCACAGCACAGAGAAGGGCTTCAGCCTTGGACTCCTAAGGGCCAGGACAATGGGAGCTCTGGCACGCCCCGTGCCCACCCCCCAGGTGAGGGATAGGAGGTCCAGGTGTTACTGGGCAGGGGCTGGGTCGGGCCCACATGGGGAGAGCCCTGCTGTGCCTGGGGAGGGGCGTTTGCCACGGCCTCCACTGCTGTCCCGGGCTGGGTCACATTTGTGGGATGTTAGAACTGACTGTTCTTCAAAAGCTGCAACAGAGATCACTGTGGAGCGTCCTCCCGCACCCTACAACCTGGTGGGCTTTGCACCTCCCCGGGTCCCTCCCTCTTACTCCCTCCCTTGGATGCCCTTCACACTGGAGTCACTCTTGCCATTTTTTGTGAAAAATCCATTTATTGTCTTCATTGCTCAGAGAGCTATCATCTCTAGGCTGCGGCTTCCGAAGACGTTGCCATGGAGATGAATTTTCTGTCATAAATAAAAGTATTCTGGGGTCAGGAGATCTCAAGCATAACTAGGACAGATTTTGAGGGGGAAAATGCCAGAATTTTTTAAGCACACGAGATTTGGGCTGCTTTTTTCCAGAGGGTGTTTTTCGGGCTGTTATGAATTTGGCACGGGAACCCAGCCCGCCTCCAAAAGTGGGGTCTATCCCTCTGCTGTCCCCAGTCATGCCTCCCACTTCCTCCTAGTCATGGGCTGGAACCTGCAGGACCTGGCGGGAAGTCCAGTGCGTGTGCTCAGGGTGCGGGCCGGGGGACCTAAAGATTGGCAGGCTCTGGGGGGGGGGTGTCCCTGAGCCCCAGGAAGAGCCTAGGGCATCACTCTGTGTCCTCAGACACACCCTCCCTCTCTGCCCCTAGAGCTAAGGCTGGCTCACCCAAGATTCTTGGCACATTCTTCAGCCTCCCCAAAGGGGCCAGCCTGGAGTCTGCTCAGGTGTTTCCCTGGGAGCTTGGGGCCAGAGAAGGTGTGAGAGGGTGTGACTCCCAAGGGCACCCCCCCCACACACGCACACAAGCTCACTTCCCACCAGCCTCGTGTAAGTTAGCTTCAGGGATTTCCTGCGTTCAGGGTCACCGAAGGTCAGTGTGTGAGGGGGGGGCGGGGCAGGGAGGAAGGTGTGCAGGGCTGAGGGGCCTCTAGCCTCCACCCAGGCAGACAGACAAGGCAGGCGAGCAGCCAAGGGCTGTTTGCCAACCCCCCCCACACCCGGCATTAGGTAAACAGAGGCCTCTGCCCACGGCCCCAGCCCCAGGCCTTATACAAAGCTCCCCCCCAACCCAATCCTGTTGCTGAGGCTGCTGCCTGAGACTGGGTCTGGGAGGGGACAGCTGCAGTCCCCAGGGTCTTCCCAAGGTAGCCCTAATCCCAAGGAAGGTGGTTTCCAAACAAATGAAGGAGAAGGAAGGGAAAGGGGAGGGGAGAGGAGGTAAATGGAAAGGGAGGAGGGGGAGGAGGGGGAGGAGAAGGAGGTGAGAGGGATAGGGAGGAGCCGGGAGGGGGAGGGAGGAGGGACAGGGAGGGAATAAGGAGGAGGGTGGAGGGGAGAGAAGGAGGGAGGAGGAGGGTAGGGAGAAGAGAGGAGGAGGGAGGAGGGAAAGGAGGAGGGGAAGGAGGAGGGGAAGGAGAAACAGGAGAGGGAGGCGAGGAGGGAAGAAGGAGGGAGTAGAGGAGGGAGGAGGGGAGGGAGGGAGGGAGGCGAGGAGGGAGGAGGGGAGGGAAGAAGGCCCGCTTTGGTGGGGGATACCAGTGAGTGTTGTCCCTGTTCCCACTGCCCCACCGGAGAGGATCCGTATCACAGTGACATGCCAGGTTAAGGTGTCTGATGTGAAGTCCTGAAAAAAACTCTCCTTAACCCGCAAATATTCTGCGAAACACAGCCCCTGACAATCACCAGGACCCAGGGGCTGAGGCCCAGAGAAAGGAGGCCTTTCCCAGAGGTCACACAGCCAGGCCTGTGCACTATACCTGCTCAGTGTTCCCAGACCTGCTTTCAGCCTGGGGCTCGGCCTCCAGGTGAAAGCGATACTATTTGCTCAAACGGTGGAGGGCTCTGCAGGCCGTGTGCATCATAGAGGGGACTACCCTCTGCCTCTAAAGGCCATGCAGAGGCCATCCCAATGGCCATGCCCCCTTGGTGCCACACACACTGGGCATCTCACAGTGCTGGCCACACAGTCCAGCACCTGCTCTCTGTGCAGGAGGGCTCTGTCTCCCTGTGCTTGTGCAGGCTACACCACTGGCCCGAGGACACTGGGCTACTGCACACAGCCAGGACAGGGCAGGGACACCCACCACTAGGAAGGGATGTTTGTGACAAGGACCTTTCACGGTGCTTCCATTTCTAGAAATATTGCCCGCTGAGGGACTCAGCCAGATCCCACAGGGGATAGGAGACAAGGCGGTCGCCTCCACAGCCCCAGAGGGACATCATCAGGTGGTGGCTGGACCCAGGTGCGCACCCAGGGAGCCAGAAGAAATCACAGTTTTGAAGAATATTTAATAGCTGGGAAGGTACTCTTCATGAGTAGAAAAAAAACATAGAAGTGCAAGAAGTACTCGAGGGAGGGAAATTAGCAAATACTTTTAAGGTGAACGGAAATGAGAATACAAACACCAAAACTCATGGTGTGCAGCCAAAGCCACACTTGGAGGGAAATCCATAACCACAAACTCCTGTTTTGTTAAAAAAAATAAAAAAGAAAGAAAGAAAGAAAGATCTCCAATCAGTAAGTTACTCTTCTGTCTTAAGAAACTGGAAGAGAGAGAGCAAACTCAACCCAAAGCAAGCAGGCAAATGAAATAAACAAAGCTTAGAGGGAAAGGATAATGCAGAGAGGAGAAACAAGAGAGAATATTGACAAAGTCGGAAGTCGAAGCTCTGAAAAGAGAGACAGAACTGTTGAACCTTTAGCTTTACTCCCACAGAGAGAGAACTCAAATTACCAAAATCAGGAATGAAAAAAGGGAGCATTACTACTAACCTCACAGAAATAAAAAGAACTATAAGGAGTACTCGCAACAGTTGTACACCAAGAAATTAGATCACCTGGATGAAATGGATGGGTTCCCAGAAACCTGCAAACTATGGAAACTAACGCAAAAAGAAACGATTCCAAGAAAAATGAAGATCCATAATGAGCACAGAGAATGACTTCATTTAGAAAGGAAGAAAGAAAGAGAGAGAGAAAGAAAGACAGACAGACAGACAGACTTCCTACAGAGACAAGGCCAGGCTTCTTGAGTGAATTCTACCAAACATTTAAACAAGAATTAACACCAAGGCTTCATGAACACTTCAGAAGTGTTCAGAAGAACAGCTCAGAAAAAAGCAGAAGAGGAAGGAACTCATTCTCATGGAATCATTATTTTTATGTGTTGATACCAAAGCCAAGTCATCACAAGAAAAGAAGACCATGGACCACTACCCTTCACGTACAGACATACAAACCTTCCAGGAAGTATCAGCAGACCAAATCCAGCAACATGTAAAATAAGTGATTATACCCCATGACCAGATGGGGTTCATCCAAGGAATGCAAGGTTGGTTTAACATACAAGAACCATATCATATATACACTCTATTAAAGGAATTAAAAAAAAAAAAAAAAAAAAAGACATGTACACCTCAATTGGAGAAAAAGCATTTGATCAGAACCCAACAGTGTTTTGTGATTTAAAACAAAACAAAACACTCAGCAAAGTAGAAGCAAAAGGGAACTTGCTCACTGGATAAAGGGCATTGACTAAGCAAGCACCGTATTTCATAGTAAAAGACTTAAAACGTACTTCCCAAGATCAGGAGGAAGACAACACTGGGTACTCTCCCCACCTCGACTCAATGTACTGAACATTCCAGCCAGGGCAATTAAACACACACAAACACACACACACACACAAGAGAAAAAACACACCAGACTGAAAAGGCAGAAGTACACTACCCTATCTGAAGATGATATGGTCTTGTACAGAGAAAATCCTAAGGAATTCAGACACACACACACACACACACAAACACACAGCTGATAAACAAGTCGGGAAGGTTGCAGAACACAAGATCAATACATAACACCAATTGCATATTGATCAGTATGCCCTAGCAATAAACAATGAGAAAAATTAAATTAAGAAAGCAATTCCAGGGGCGCCTGGGTGGCTCAGTGGGTTAAAGCCTCTGCCTTCGGCTCAGGTCATGATCCCAGGGTCCTGGGATCGAGCCCCACATTGGGTTCTCTGCTCAGAGGGGAGCTTGCTTCTCTCTCTCTCTCTCTCTGCCCGCCTCTCTGCCTACTTATGATCTGTCTGTAAAATAAATAAATAAAATCTCAAAAAAAAAAAAAAGAAAGAAAGCAATTCCATTTATAAGAGCATGGATGAGAATAAAATACTTGGGAATAAATTTCGGCAAAGAATTGTGAGCTTCGCATGTTAAGTTACAAAAACATCACTGAAACAAACTGAAGATGCAATACTACAGTTGCAAACTCCCAAACTGATCCACAGATTCAAGCCCCGACAAATTGCTTGCTGCTTTTTCTGCAGAAATTGCCAAGCTGATCCTGAAATTCAAACAGGAAGACAATGGACCCCCGATAGCCAGAACAGCGTTGACCAAGAACAAGGTTGGAGGACGCACACTTCCCGACGTCAACTTTACCAGACCCCACAATCATGAGGACGGTGCAGGGCTACGCAAAGGAGGGACAAAGCCTCAAGGGTCCAGAAATAAGCCCTTACATTCACTGTCAACTGAGTTTCAAGAAGGGTGTCAGGTCAATTCAACGGGAGGAAAACAGTCTTTCAACAAATGGACATGCATGTGCAAAAAAATAAAGTAGACCCCTACCTCACAACACATATAGAAATGAATTCAGAATGGGTCAAAGACCTAAACAGAAGAGCTAAAACTATAAACTCTTAGGAGAAAACATGGTTCTAAATTTTCAGGGCTGCATCCCCTAAAATCATCCCGGGCGCACAAATTTTGGGCAACTCTGGCGTACTATGGTCTCAGATCACAGGTGAGATGAGGGAGGCCCAGAGAGGGGGCAACCCTGTGTGCTGCCCCCCACCCCTGTCTAGGAACCACCTTGGTGTGGGCTCTCTCCGAGACAAGGACAAACGAATGAATGAGGAGCTTCTGGAAACCTGGAGACACAGCCACAGCCTCTGGCTGTCTAGAACTTGGGGCTTGCTGGCCCTGGAGGCCGTCCAGGCGCATGCTGCTCTGGGGGAAGGGGCAGGGAGCATGGACACTGCCAGGCTGTGTTGGAGGACAGGGTGGAGGGCCCTGGACCAGCACAGGATAGGAAGGTGGCCCCAGGGTTGGGCAGAATTCACAGCAGGCATGGTGGTGCTGAGCCAGGAGACCCCGGGTCCTGGCACCTTGCAGGAAAGAGCCTCCTGCTCCGAGTGGCAGCCGCCTCTCTGGGAGTGCAGGTCCCAGCAAGTCTGCAGAGGCCTCTTTCTCACCAAAAATGCAGCTGTAGGGAAAGGCTCACAGGCTCTCTCTGGGGCCTAAGGAGACCTTGGGCCCCTAAGGGCAGGCACCGGGGGATACGACAGGGACAGCTGCCGGCTCTCCCTAAGTCTAGGGGTGGAGGCGCAGGGACCAGGAAGGACCCTGGGGGCAGCTGAAAGGAAAGGCCAGGGTCCCAGGGCCTGTCCCCTGTCAGCCCCAAAGGAAGACCCCCTCAAGACACCTAGAGAAGGCGCTGGTGCACCCCCCCCCACCCCACATGCCCACCCAGGCCCGTTACACCAGCAGGCATCTCAGGACCAACAGGGAAAGGAGGAATGGGGTGCCCTGCCCAGGCCCTCCAACAGGCACCCTCTGCAAAGGGCACAGTCAGCCCAGAGCCCAGAGGGGTGACAAGCACAGGGCTGGGCCACTGGCAGAGGTTTGGGAAACCTGACCAACGCACTCAGCTCTGTGCTCTGGGCCCCTTGCCCTTGACAGTCAGGATGACATTTAGTCTGAAAGGCCTAGAGTACCCCAGATAAAGGGATGGGGACTCACTGCCCACATTCTGTGGCTGACCCCACCGGGGAGGGACATAGCCCTCCCCCTCCATCCCCAGCCAACCCTGAAGCCTGCAGGGGGACCCCACTTAGGGACCATCTCAGAGAAACTTGGAGGGGAAAGAAGTATTTCTGTCCATCTGTCTGTCTGCCCTGCACATCAGAATCACAGAGGGCCTTCGGGCTGCACAGCACCTGGGAAGCCCTGATGGAGCATGGCAACACAGAGCCAGGGGCCAGAAGGGCTGGGGTGAGGGCTGGGGGAGCTCCATCCCCGGGGACTGCCAGGCAGGGGCCTCCGGCGGCAGGCCCAGCAGGGAATGGTGTCTGGTGCACGGCGGGGCGTCCTCCCAGGAACGCTGCCCACGATCAGCCGGCTGGGGGCCAGACAGCAAATACGCCACATTTTTTGGCGGCTCAAGGGCCTGGTTGGAAACAGTCACCGTTTTATTCTGCAGAAACCACACGCTTTGCGTCCCGGTGCCCTGCAGGGCGTGGGGGTGGAGTCCGGCTGCGGCTGCCTGGGGGCTGGGCAGCTTGGGGTGACAGGACGGCTCCTGTCCTCTGCTATCTCCTCCGAGGCCAGGCTGGGTGACACCAGGGCCTCCTCCTTAGGTGCAGTCAGGACAACGGGAGATGGACCACAGGGGCCCATCCCCTCCCTTCATGGGCTGCTGAGGAACCAGAAAAGACCAGACCCCCAGCCCTGCCTGTGGTTCCCCAGCTGGGGAGGAGACACACTGGGACCCGGGAAGTCACTTCAGCTAAAGGTGTGACTGGCCCAGGTGGCCTGGACTGGGAGGGAAGAGCGGAGAGGCTTCCCAGCCCTCACACGGGGTCCTCCTGCACATCCACCGCATGCCCTGTGCTCCCAGCCTGGTGAGGAAGAGGGACAGGTGCGGGTGTTTGGACACTGCCATCCCTGAGAAGCCGCCTGGGTGGGTGGACATGTAAGTCTGAGAGTTCTGGGGTCTGTGCACCTCCCACTCATGCTCCCCCAGCCTGGAGGGCAGCTCCTCCCTTACCTCTCCTCTGTGTGGCAAGGACCCTGGGACCCCACCCCAATCTGCTTGGGGTCAAGCCCTTTGCACACACCAGCACAGCTGTCCAGAAACAGCTTCCGAGAGCAGGAAGAGACCTACCAAGGTCACACGGTGAGGACACCCAGAGTCACATGGCAAGGTCATCCAAGGTCATAGGAGATACCCAAGATCACACTACCGGGTAGTTCAGAGCACGGAAGAGCCCAACAGAGCCACATTCTCACCCCACACCCTTGGCTGCCCCCAACAAGTGGACGCAAAGGGTCCATGACGGAACTCTTTATAAAGAGCCCTGCTCGGCCAGGATGGGCTCGGGGCATTTCTCTGCTTCAGCTCATGGGCCCCAGAAACACTAGCTCCTCCCGGCCCACCCACTCAGGCCCACGCAGGCGTGTCCCATCTACCCACTTCCCCCCAAGCAGAGGCGGCCTGACAGTGCCCTTGGGCCCTCGGCCCGCCTCCTCTGGTGTCAGGAGGGCCCCTGCTGAACTCAGCACTTACACAGGCACTGGGCACTCGGCAAGGCCCTTTGGGTCCCATTGGCTGGAGCCCAGCGGTGGGCACCGGCGGTGCTCAGGGCTCCCTGCCTCATCCCGGGATCTCCTCTCTAAGAGCTGCCTGCCCAGCAGCCTTTCTCTGGCTCTGGCCTAGGGAACCCGCGTTAAAGGTATGATCAGGGCACAACTTCATGGCCCCCAACTCTGTGTCCACACAGCCAGCCGCCTACCGCCACCCGGGAGTATGACTGTCCCCAAAGCCTGGTTAAGGCTGCCAGCCACTCAGCCACCCGGCACTGCCTGACCCCCGTTCCACCTAAATTGTTAACTGAAGCAGAAAAGTCACTTTATATCACTGCCAAAAATGAACTATCACAGCACCAAGGAACCAAGGTGAACTGAATTTGCAATGCAACGTTCAGCTAACACAGACCCGTCCCAGCCACACGGGGAAACACTGAGTCTCAGTCTGGGCCTCCGCAGAGTGGGCCACATGACAGGCAGGACAGACGGACCCACATATGTCCCCTTGCTGCCTCCATCCCCAGAGGGCTCTGCTGGCAGGGTCTGGGGTGCCTACCACAGCCCAGCCAGGCCCTGGGACCCAGAGCCCCGGGACGGGGCCATTTGGGAGCCACCTGGGATGCAGCTGGCAGGGGCTAGATGGGGACAACAGCAGGCTTCCCGGGGGAGCTGCAGCCAGGAGCCCAAGTGGACACAAGCGGGGAGGGGACCAGACTCAAGTCCCACCTCCAGCTGCTGCCTTGGGGGATGTCTGAGCCTCGGAACCTCTGTTTGGATCTGCACGAGGAGATCACAGGCCCTGGCATGGACGGCACTGGTACAATTGTTCCCAAAACCCTGACACCCACCAGAGGCCTGGCCCCAGGACCGGGGGTCTCGGCTCCGTTCCAGGTGAGGCAGGACGGGGGAGCACGTGGGATAAAAGGTGGGCCGGCCGGTGTTCTGTGGGACACGGTGTCAGCAGCAGTGACAAGGAGAGGAGCTAGAACTCAGCACTGCTGGGGGTGGAGGGTGGGTGGAGGGGGGGAAGGGGCTCACAGGACAAGGGAGTCAGGCATGGGAGTAGAGCACAGGGAACGCAGTCGGTGAGGCTGAAGGACCGTCCTGCGGGGAACATGGGAGTAATGGAGAGAGCGGTCCAGTCTCCGCACTGTGAGTCTGGAGCCCGCAGGGCACCATGCCAGCCACGCTTCCATACCAGGACCCCAGCTCAGCAGCATGTGCCCGGGGAGCACCTGCTCTGGGGACAGCCCAGAGCTCAGGGCCCTGGGTGCCCCCCACCCAAAGGCTTCTTCCTCCTCTGCTGCTCTCCCTGGGGGCCTGGGTGGCCGCCATTCTGGACTGGGTCCCACAGTTGCGGCTCCAGGGACAGATGCGTGCTGGCACAGGGCATGGAAAGGCTGCTTCGAGCCCCAGGTGCCTGACACCCACAGGGCCAACCAAGGCCCCAGCAGTGTGGAGCGTCCGGCCTGGCCCGCTGGCCCCTGGCAGAACGCTGCCCACCATCCTTCCACTGCTTCTCTGCTCAGGCTCCCCCCCCACCCCGCCCCCGGGAGGGTCAAGGGCATGCCAAGGGCACAGTGCCCTGTCCTTCGTTCCCACCCCCTGGAATGTGGGAGGCGAGCACGAGAGGACTTTCCCCAGCAGCAGCTGAGACTAGCCCAGGTTGGCGGGTGGCACGGGGACACACCAGGGACAGCCACCCAGCCAGGTGCACTCACTATGCAAACCAGGACACCAAGTTGGTGTGGAACGGGAGCTGCTCCGAGGGAGGTAGGGAGGCACCTAGTCCACCTGGCACCTCACACACAGGGCAAGGACAGGTGTGACCAGTGGCTACGGGTCTCCAGGCAGGTGCACCCATGAGAGACCCATGAGCCCAGGGCTTTGCCCCTCTGCAGGGCCAGACCCACAGAAAAGAGGGTATGCCGAGGGTGGGGGGACGTGCTTCTGTACAGGGAGGCCAGAGACCCTGAGGCCCATGCTGGGTCCCTGCGCGCCTAATACAGAATCCTTATTGTGTGCCGGGCTACCATCCCCAGGAGGTACAGACAGAGGCCTGTGGCTCAAGGGCACAGGCCTTGCAAGAGTGTGAGGGACCAGCCCCAAGCAGACGCTGACTACTTGGGCGCACCCAGGTGCAGCCCAGGGTGACAGGCCGGGAGGGGCCCAGGCAGGAGCAGAAATGCCAGGAATGCAGGGCAAAGCCGCAACAAAGCCTGTGGGCCGCGCAGGCCTGCAATCCAGAAACAATCCCGCCACAGACAGACCGCAGCCTCCACGGGGCAGGCAACAGCCCCTTCCTGGCTGGGCGTGGAGGCCACCCGCCTGCCCCAGCAGCACAGGCCCTGGCCAGGGCAACAGGCACACGCCCCAGGGCTCTGAGCCGTCTTCCAGCACCATCCCCTCCCCAGAAGCACCCTAATGGACAGACAGGTCCTTCATCAGGCAGCTTTGGGCAAAGGAAAACAAACTGGGCAGTACTGTCAGCATCTCGGAGAAACATAAATCCATAAATCACATGTTGCCCACCTACCATCACACACGTCTCCACCGCCCCATGTCCCGAGCAGCGCAGCTGTGAGATGCCCAGCACGGGGACGGAGCCTCCATGGGCTGCACACAGCCGAGCACAAGCTGAGGGGATGCTGCCACCTGGGCCCGCCCCTCGAGCCCCTACCCCCTGCCGCCCTTCGCGTGAACTGCAGACCAGGAACCACACCGTGAAGATGGGCTGCTGAAGGAATGCTTTTATAGAAACTCTCCCACGAACACACCAACTCCAGAGATGCTCGCTCTTGCTCCGGAGACCCCACAGGCAATAAAGGGATCATGACAGTCACACAGCCTCTGTTTGGAGCAGGGAGAGCGGGTCATGGGCGACACAGGGCGGCTGGCCTTCCCGGGTTCAGCCCGCAGACACTGAAGTCAACTCACTTCTGGATGAAGGCCATCGTCTGCTTCGCTGCTCGGGTGGGCGCCTGGTCTCCGTCTCCACGAGGCCGCACACCCAGGCAGGATGGCATTGTCGGCCCATTACCATCAGATCCCAGAATCCCAAGGGTAGGCCTCGCCGCACAGGCTCTGGTGGTAGGGTGGCCCAAGGTACCCCCAAGCGACAGCCCCGGGCCAGGAGACAGGGTCTAGACTCAGTTATGCAACTAGAAAAATGTGACCACAAAGCACTTCTCACGTGTATGGGTTTTGTTGGTGGGTTTTTCTTTTTCCTTTTGATTCAAAGAAAAAAACATAGCAGGCTCTCAGGTATACAAAACTGGTAATATTAGATAAAAATACAAACTTCACCTTTACAAAACAAAAACAAAAACACAACACACACACACATTTCTGTTGAATACATGTAAAGCGTAACATCTTACCAAAAATAAAGAATTCAGATTCTGTCCAAACACTGGCACAGGGCCACCTCGCCAAGGCGAGGACTGGGAGCGGCAGGCCCGGGACGGACTCGATTGGTTCACGCATAGTTCTCTCGAAATGGCTTAAATTAAAAGGCAAGATAAAGTGGGGGCAGGGGACAAACACGTAAAGCCGGAAACATTTAGGAAGTGATGCATAGGTGGATATACCATGTTTATTTTAATACATCTCATTTGTTCGCATCCTGCGAGGGGAGATACGGTCCCACTGTCCTGACTTACAGCAGCCTGGTGTTATCGGTGTAAATGTCATCCAAGAGATAATTAAAAAAAAAAAAAAAAAAAGGGGCGAGCCGAAAAGAAAAAAAAAAAGCTAAATAAAAACTTTATGTTGTGAAAAAAAAAAAAAAAAAAAAAAAAAAAAAAATCCACTTAAGGCTCTCGGGAAGGTTTCTGTATAGACTTAAACACTACAGCAAGGAGATGTGTTTCTAAGTCCCGTGGCAGTTCTGGGACATCCCTGCTCCCGCTTGCCCTGCAGGGCCCTCGGCCCCCGCCCGGAGTCCTCCAGAAAGCAGGCTGTGTCCCTGGCAGAAGCACCTGTGACCCTGGACAGAAATCCGGTCGGCCGAGGCACGTCGCTTCCATCCCACGGGGTGTCCCTCCATTCCGACAACTGTTTAGATATTTTTGTGAGTCAGTTTTGTTTGTCATGTTTTGTGGTTCTGTTTGCTCTGTCTCTCTCTCTCTCTCTTTTTTTTTTTTTTTGACAAGGAAGCTTCTTATTGTTTCACCGAGTGCTACAATACTTGCTTTGATGTCACATTAAACAAATGTATACTGTCTCTTTGTTCTCCCGAGTGTGCATGGAGACAGTTTTTCACGGAGGAGAACAAAGACCGCACGCTGGCAATGAGCACCGTACATAGTAGGTTCAGGAATGTAACACGCCATGTACATCCGTGTCCCGGAAAAGGGCTGCTGGCTTATCCTCACCTCACATCTGCAGGGAGAGGGGAGAGAGACGGACACTGACAAGGAGCCGAGCACGCACGCCGCCGCAGGGATAGTGACCACAGGGAAACACACTCACACACACCAAGACAAATCTCGGGGTTTCAGGGTTTTGTGGCACTTTCCAAATCAAATATGCCTCAGTACCCTTTCTGTAACCTCCTGACCAGAACTGGGACGAGGCTCTTGGGATCTCACAGAACATTCCTTAGAACAAGCCCCATTCTCCCATTGTACAGATGAGGGAAACTGAGGCCCAGAATGGTTCTTTCTTTGCCTTTTTCCTCGTGTTCTTTCTCCACCCCCACCCCAACAGAGGGCTTGATATGATTTCTGGAGCTCTGGCAGCCATTCTGGGCCATAAGACAACACTGAGGATGGGTGCTGCCAGGCAGACAGGCAGGGTCTTGGTAACCAGGCAAATCTACACTGAGCTCTGGGCTAAGAACAGCTCTTCTTCATCCACATCACCTGTACCACTCACAAGCTAGCAGGGACTCTACGTCCCATGCACTTGACATCTCTGTCATTGGCTGGCCCATGGAGGCCAGAGCCCAATCGATGGTATGCAGACTGGGTGCACATGCAGGCACAAAACCACCCCCAGAGCCACACCCTCAGGGAAAGCAAAAATCACAGGCAAAAATTGTGTTGAGGCCGCTTCAGGAACCCACCCTAGTGGATCCTTTCCTCCCCAGAGGAATGCACCAGACCCACCAACCTCAATGCAGCTGACCTGGCAGCTTTCTGCAGTCATTCAACCAGCACCTGGGCTCTGAGATACCATCTCCCACAACCACCTGTTTGGGATGCTGTGGGATCACATGTGACCAGAGGCAAGGACCAGGCTCTCCAGGCCAACAACAAGGAGCAAGAAGGCTGGAAACTACCCTCATCATGACTGTGGTTACCCAAATCCCATTTTCTTCTGGGAAGCAGCATGCCTCTCTACAAAACTACGCTACCCAGGTCCTCTTGCAGCTGAAGGACAGCCAGGGTATCACAGCAGAAGTCACTGAGTGGGACTTCTCTAAGAGGGCTCTTCTGTCCCTCTCCCAACTTTATTCCTCCAGCCTGGAGTGTAGATGTGATTTCTGGAGCTTCAGCAGCTATCCTGAGCCATGAGGCAACTCTGAGGATAGACAGCCCCCAGACACCACACTTGCTCCTAAACGTCTGCCTCACCCCAGCCCTTGTTGGTTTTGGTATTACCAGCAGCCAAAGAGTTTCCAACACAGCAGTCAACAGCCCTACATGTCTGTGAAACATTTCCAGACAGGAACCCCCCCCCCCCCCCCCGCAGTCTTCAATTCCCTCACCTATCATCCCTGTAAGCCTCAGTCTTCCATCTGTCAAATGGGACGGGTAACCTGCCCAAGGTGATCCCGGCTAACAGACATCAGAGCTACCCCACTGCCATTCAGGAACCCGACTCACTCCACTCACGTGACGCCAGGGCTTCCCCCATTAACGCAAGAGACCCAAGCCAGAGCGGGGACTCGGGAGCAGCAGGACACGCGAGCGAGCAGACCCGCAGCCCAGCCAGACACCGGAAGCTTGCAGGCCGATCAGGGCCGATCAATCAGAGCCGCGAGCTGGCTGCCGCGGGAGGGATTCGCCTGTGATCAGCCGGGCACCTCCCCCCCACCCGCAGAACCACGGCGCAGCCGCACACAGCGCCTACCTGGTTGGCTGCGTTAGGTGGGTTTTAACCTTTTTCTTTTCCGTTTTTTACCTGACTCCCTACGCCTTCCTGTTAACAGAAGGGCAGGGAGTGTGAGCGGGCCTAAGGGTTAGGGCTGCGGACCTGAGGCAATAAATAGCTGAGGTGTTTGTCTTTCTGCAAGAAAACGCGATTAGCTTTGGCACAGAGACACTTCCTGGTGCCCTGGATCGGGCCCGACGCCGCGGGTCAGAACGCCACGCTGCCTCCGAGCAGAGTCCGCCTGGGATGGGGGACGGGAGGTGTCCCGGCGCCGCCCCAGCCGCGCGGCTCCCAGGCACCCCAACCGGGGCGGGGACGTCCAGCGTCCCCCAGCACGCCCGTCGGGGCTGGCGGGCGCCCCCCGCGGACTGCGCCAAGTGAGCTGAGGCGGAGGCTGAGGGGACAGGGTGGGAGGGGCCGCGCCGAGGCGGGACTTACCCGTCTCCTCCTCCCGGTGGTCGGGGTTCGGCCCTCCGGCGGTGCACGTGCATTCCAGATGCTCCTCCAGCCGCACCTGCACTTCCTTTAACTTTGGCTTCTTCCTGACGTACTCCACCTTGGCTACCTGCCCGAAACAACAGCCCCGCCATGACCGCCGCGGCCACGCCCCACATGTAGTACACCGGGAGCCCCGACGTGCATACGTGCTCAACCCCGCCCAGGCTGACCTCTGACCTCCAACCTCTCACCTCCCCGCAGAAAGGCAGGAGCGCCAGGGGGAGAGGTAATTGTGGGCATTTGTGGTTTGGGGCACATTCACTGGAACCTGACAGACCGCAAAGGGGGACTCCACAGGCGCCAGGCCCCCCGCAGCCACCTGGAGGCCTTCCCGTGGCTCCCCCAGCTCACCTTGGCCAAAGGAACGCCAGCCTTGTCAGAAGAATGGGCAGGGGTCCCAGGCCGTATCAGGCCTAGCCCAGAGCCAGTGACCCCTGCAGCTGGGCCTCCCCCGTCCACTCAAACCTCTGTCGGCCCAAATCATCAGGGGGCACGACATAGTGGAACTGCCTCTCTCTGCACCTCTCTCAGGGAGCCACCAGGAGCACATGGCTGTGTCCGGCCCATGGGCACAAACCAAGGCAGCTGAGAAATCGAGTCCCTATGGACCCCAGCTCGGGCCTGGGAAACTGGCTCACTCTGTCGTGGGAACGCCAGTCCACCCTCCACAATTACACGCATGTGCACACACATGTCCTGTCCCAAGAACAAGCTCCATGCTCACACGTATGTGCACATGGCACTCACAGTGAGCGTGGTCAAGGTGGGCTCACTCCATCCCAACTCACGGAGGAGATACAGAACCCTAGATAAGCAAGCCTTCCTCCAGGGGGCTCCCCTCCAAAGCACCCAGCCTGAGCTCAGTCCCCAGCGGGGGTGGGACCACCATGTCCCCACTGCCCTGGACCCCGAAGATCTGGGCACACAGCCCATGCTCCCATCTGTGCTGACACTGGGCTGCAGTCCTGGGATTGGCCTCCAGGGATAGCCATTCCACCCCATTTGCCTGGGGAAACTGAGGCAGAAAGGGAGCAGAAAGGGGTCCCCGCAGGTTATACCCCAAGCATGTGGAGGCATCAGGGAGTTGGCAGGGGTGAGAGGCTCCCTGGTGGAGAGCAGAAGCCCCCAGGCTGGGGCAGATGGGAGGGGAGGTGATGGGAGGGGGAGTTCTAACACAGAGGCCTGGAGCCCAGAAGCCAGTGGACCCCAGGCAAGAAGGATGGGCCCCCCCCACAGGTGAGCAGGACTCAGGGCTTGTCCAGACCCACCCGTAGCCGCTGGGCCACATTAATGGTTAACCCGCCGTGCAAAGGGTGCCGGGTGCCCGCCAGCCGCGGGAAGTGGTGTGTGGCCTCAGGTGTGAATGCAGACAGCCAGGTGTGAGCTCAGAGGTGGAGTGGCAGCCAGGCCAGGTTTGGGGCTAGGCCTGGCAGGTTTCCTAAGGAGGGAAGAGGTAGAGGAAAGGACCACGGATATGAGCAACTCCAGCTGCGGGGCCAGGTCAGCTCCTCATGGCACCTACCGCTCCAGGAGACCAGGACCACAGAGAGAAAAAGAGAGAGAGAGAGAGGGAGAGAAAAGAGAGAGAGAGATCCTCAGGACATGGGCGCAGAAAGTCTCCACTTTCCCGTCTATAAAATGGGAACAAGGATTGTGCCCCAGGGCTTCACATGTAGACAAGCACCTAGAACTTGCCACTGGGCCACCTCCCGTTCGGAATAAGCAAACCCTGTCTCAGCACATTGAGCTTAGCAAAACCAGCCCCCGGGGCCCAGAGTGAACCTCCCCTTGAGGGCACTGGGTGGGGTGAACCTCAGCGGGCCTCCTGAGAGGGCAGAGGACCCCTGCCTGAACCTGGCCAGCGTGCCAGCCCTCTGGGCATCAGAACCTGGGGTTGGCCTCAGCCCCCTCCCGCCCCAACCCAGCCCCAGGGCCTCTCAGCCGGTAGGTCAGAGGCTGCGGCCCCCAGCTCGGAGCACTCAAGCGTCCCATGCACACTGGACTGTGCTGAGGGACACAGGGAGGCTGGGGCAGGCAGGGGCCTGGCCCTCTGCACAGCACGACCTCTGCTAGGCGAGTACCTCACCTACTTACTCTAGGGGAGCGGGTACTTGGACCACGGCTCTGGGTGCGGGTGGCAGGCTTGTTTTCCACAGACCAGCCATGGCGGAGAAGGCAGGTGCTCCAGAACCTCCCCCCTCCACTGTCCCCTTGGCAAAGCACTCCCAACACCGGCCACTCCAGTCTGGGAACCCACTTTCTCTGCAGACGGGCTGTTTTTATCAAAGAAAAACAAACAACGATCTATGATTGCACCTGCTTCTGGGTATGTGAGGATTCCAAGCCGTTCCACCACCTCCGTCTGGCCAGGAAGTAGCTGCATTTTTCCCCCAAGAACACACTGTGAATATTAACTTCTCCAAGCAGCCTCTAAACCAGCCAAGTCCCCAGAACAAGATGTTTGTGTCTCTGGGACCCTCGTTCCTGTCGCCTCAGCCCCCAGACCCATCCTGCAGCCCAAACAGGATCCCCACACCCCTCCCTCTCTTCTCCCTCTGTCCGTGTCCCAAGCGTCTGAGCTGCGCCCTATAGAGAGGACAATCCACTTGCCGTGGTGAGGCCGCCTGGCAAGAACCACCCCACCTGTACACTCACAGGGCAAAGCCACCCGAGTGCACCATCCAGTGATGCCAGTACTCCTTCCAGAAAAGAGACATCGAACACAGAAGCCCTGAGCTCCTGCTACTCAGGGTGTCCCAAGCTGGGCCAGGGAGAGCAATGCCCCTGTTGGGGACCCCCTCCCCAGGTTATGGCCTGACCACCCCAGAGTCAAGGGCACAGCACTGTCCATGACAAACACCAGCATTTATTGAACCCCTGTGTCGCTCACTGCAATGCTCACAGCTACCCTGTAAGGACCCAATTACAGTCTGTTTTCCAGACGGGAACACTGAGGCAGCTCGGACAGGAGATCCACCCTGATTTCCCCCCAAGGTCCCTGAGCTGGATCACACACTGCATCAGGGTTCAGAGGCCCATCCTGGGCTCCTTGGCAGACACACCCAGACCCAGCTTCCAGAAGCCTGAGGTTGGGTGACACAGAGCCACAGCTGGCTGCCCCACGTGTAGTCCAGGGGCTGAGTCCCAGCTTCTGGAGACCTGGGGGCCTAACCAAGTTAACAGACTTGGGTGTAAACCGACAGGATGCCCTGAAGAAAACAGGAGCCCCCAACTTCCAACGCCATGCCGTGAGAGGCTGGAGGTCCGCCCCACAGCCCCAGCGGGTGCAACCAGAGTCTTGGGTCCCGCTATCTACACCACCCCTTCTCCTAGCCCTCAAGCCTGGGGTCTAGGGGACAGGGTCAGCTGCCTACAGGGTCTGGGGACAGCATTCCCTGGGGAGAGGAAGAGCTGGTTCATCCAGGACCCCAGTCAGCGAGCACGCGTGGCCCCCCTAAAGGCAGACCCCAAATGCTGAGCATGGCGAGCTGACACAGGGACACACAGGTGTGGCTCCAGCCCAGACAACGTGTTCATCCCTCCCCAAGATTTGACGACAGCTGTCCCTGCAACCCCAAGGGGACCACACTGAAGGCAGGTCCCAGGAGACAAATGAGAGCCCAGCCCCAGAGAGCAAAGGGCCCACACCTGAGACCATCAGAGGGCTAGAGGCCCTGCCTAGGAGCCTCAGGCCACTGTCCCTGGTGGTCACGGAGTAGAGGCAGCCATCCACCCCAGTTTAAGTCCTGGGGGCGTTCAGTGAAGCATACCAGGCAAGTCAGCATCTGGGCCTCGTGTTGGGGCTGCTCTCAGCCTCCCATTACCTTCTCCAGTAAGGGCCTCTAATTGTGATCAAAAAGCCGTAAACCAAAAAACCAGGCACGTGTCAGCTCGGGGCAAGACATCCCACCTGCACAGCCACATGGGCCCCCGCTGGCCCCAGCACCCCTCACAGACACTCAGCACAGGACTCCGCCAGGCCCACCAGCCCGCTCCGCCTCACCCCAATGCAGCAGCCACAGCTTCCTGGGCAGCCGAGGGGACCAGGCCACCCTCCACAATGGACCTCCTGTTTTCACTGACCCTTTGTCCCTTCTCGGCCAAAACCCCCAGTGTCTAGGGCCGGATGTTTTCCTGCCAACCCTCTGATGGGTGGGCAGGGAGAAGGAGCTGCCTTCCCTGAGGGAGAACGAGGAAGGGGCCCGAGAAGGGCAGGGCCGGACATGGAAGCGGGCCACCAGGCTCCAGCTGCAGGACTCAGCCTGTCCGTCCCCTTGGACAGACTGCGACCCTGTCCAAGCAGATGAAGGCCTGTGCGAGGAGCCCTGGCTGTGCCCAAGGCCTGTGCCCAAGGCCAATGGTGGCCCCTCCCAGGAAGTAGCCCCTGATGCCCACACGTCCACCCACTCAGGGTGGGCTGGGAGGAGGGGATCACAGCCCACACCGGGACCAGACACACCCCAGTCCTTACCCAGGGGAGGCAGGAGCCCACAGGGCAGGGAGCCCCACTTCATTCCAGCACCGCTGTGTCTCTGAGAGACCAGCTGGACGCCCAAAGGGCAACCCTACACCCTGCACCCACATGAGGGACTGTCATGTGGAGCTCCAGCACCCCCACTCCCAGGAACAAAAGATCTCAGGTGTCTGGGTTCTCAGGGCTCACGAGACCCCCTTCACAACATCCCGTAAGCAAGGACATGGAGACCCAAGGGGTCCCACAGCAGGCAGCAAGGGACAAGTCTTGGTGCAGAACGCACAGCCCCATCCCCTTGAGCCTCTGTTTCTCCCTTTAACAAAGGGTGCAGAGCTGGGCCCCATGCCAGCTGGGGGCCCTGCCAAGACCAGAGCCAGCGCCCAGGCAAGTGCACCAGGCCGCTGGGAGCCTCCGCCGTGGAGAGCACAGTGTGGCAAGCTGTGGAATGTGCTTACTCAATGCCCCAGGTGCTCAAGGACCAAGTCCCCAGAGGTCAGGTGGAGCCCCAGTTATGGGCCTGACGTGCCTTCTCACGTGACAAACAAGTGTCCCAACCAGCTCCATGGTCTGTGAGTAAGAAAGTCTCCCCTGCACTTCACTCTGGGGCCAGGGCCCCACATCCAGGGGCCCTGGACTGGCAGCGGGCACACAGGCTCTGAATCTCCAGTTAAGGAATGGCTTCTGACATACCCCCAGAATCTGGGGAACACTGGAGGCTTAGCTGAGTGGGCAGGCCATTGCCACTCAGTAGGTGTCCCGCTGCCCAAATCCACAACCCAGATTTCGTGGGACCACAGCCTTCCCAGAGCCAGCTTCCAGGGATGGCAGCCCCTTCCCCTAGACTGGGAGCACCCAGGACTCTACAGCCTAGCCACACAACAGAGAGACCAAGACACTCTGGTGCTATCCTTTCGGACGCAGAACAGCTCCCCTCCAAACGGGGGCCCAGCTGCCCCGGGACCCATGTCCCACACAGCCTGAGATAGCACATCACCATGATTCAGACCCATTTCACAGATGGGGCAAGTCAGGCCAGAGAGGAACAGACCCATGCCCCAGGAACCCCTCCAGCCACTGGTCCAAAACACCACCGTCTGGCCAAGACCCCAGTGTAGTAGCCCAGGGCGAACGGAAGAGGCTGATTTCCCGCAAGGACTAAGGCAGGAAGAACAAGGAGCCCCCGCACAGGTAATCTGAACGTGACCTGGAAGTCTCCAGCCCCAGACAGGGCTCTGGGGCAGGCGCCCAGCTGTGTGCCAGCACCCAGGGACTATAGCAAAGACGGCCAACCCAGCGCCCATCATGAGGGTCTCTGAGCAGAGCACAGCTTCCCAGAATGAGGGGAGGGGCTGGCTTTGCAGGCCCAGCCCCCAGGACTGAGGCACCCCCAGGAGGGCGCTCAGCAGGAGTCCACGGACACCCACCCCACAGCAGAGAAGGGTGCCCTCTCTAACCTACAGACAAGGGACGGAGGCTCAATGTGGTAGGCCCTGCTTCCCTTGTGCTTCTGGGGAAAGGCTGAGAGGACCCCGCGCCCGTCTTGCCACGTGCCATGGCCCATGTCCTGAGGCTGGTCCGTGATGTCGCTTCATGGGGAGACAGGGGGAAGGGAACCACACGCCTACACCCCCTCCCCCGCAGCCGGCCCAGCCCCGGGTCCCGGCTCTTCCAGCACCCTGCTGTGTGCCCGGGCCTGGCGGGCACCCCGGGGCGGGCCAGCTCACCTTGACGCTGCGGTGATGGACGCGGGAGGGCTGACACTTGACGCTGCTGGTGTTGCAGCAGCCTGCACAGCGCTTCACCTCCACACACGGCGGCCAGATCAGGAAGTTGGCGGACGTGGGGTCGACCTGGCTCCGAGGTATCTCGTAAATGACGGTCCTGGTCTTGCAGACCGCGGGGATGGCTTCCTCTGCAGAGCAAGAGCCACGGTGAAGGCCGGGCCATGCCCCGTGGCCCACAGGAACCCAGCACCCCCCCCACCTGAAGGCCTGAAGGGGGCGTGTCCCCACGTGGCCGCATCCCTGCAGCACATCAGGCCACCCTAGGGTCCACACACTGGGCCCCCAACGGGGTGCACTCGGGCTGGCCCAAGGAGCAGTAGTGAGGGCCAGGCAGGGAGGCTCCAAGGGAAGGGCACTGCTGGCAGAGGGGGCCACGTGAACAAGAAAGCCTGACACGGCCTGCAGGGGGTAGGGAGAGACCGGGAGCTGATGGGGTGGGTCGGGGGGAGTCTCTGCACAGATGGTTAGGGAGCTCCCACGGCTAGTGGAGAATGGGGAGAAACAGGGAAGCCAAGGATGGGACCCCAAGAGCGAGAGGGCAATGGACCCCACAGCCACTGGACCAATCAGGGCCCAGCCCCAGCAGCTGCCACAGCTACCAAGCCAGGCCCAGGAAGGCAGGACACCCGAGGTGAGCAGGAGATGCAGGACACGGGACTCAGGTCCACCTCCCCACCCCACGAGCCACAGACCTGCTCACTAAAGGTCACCAAGAGAGGAGGGACAGGCTCTACATTCCGCTCTGTGCTCCTCAGCAGAGGCCCATCTGTCTGACCCGAAGTCCCAAACACAGCAGAGGCCAGGGCACCACTGCCCAATGAGACGTCCACCTGGGGACCCCAGCACATGCACCTTCCTCCCCACATGCTGCCCTACGAATCCACACCAGCCCCCAGGGCCACTGGGCCTTGAGTAATACAGGGCTGGGGAGCCCGGGCAAGGACCCCAGAACCCACAGAGGGCCCAGCACAACCCCCACGGCCAGCACCAGGCAGGGCAGGGCCCCGCCCCCTGCAGACAAGCGGAAGAGCCTGAAATGCAATTGAAGGACAACAGGGGCCTGCCTCCACCCCAACCCCAGGGACAGGTGCCCGCCTCTCCCTTGCCCGTCACCCCCACCAGGGCCAGAAGACTCCTTAGAGCCCCAGGGACTTAGGAGGCTTGCATCCTCCTCCCCAGGAAGGGGAGCATCCTGGAAGCACCTGGATAGGGGGACCGCTGGGTCTCCAAGAGCAGGCCTGCCAACACGGAAGGCTGGGCACTGGAAATCTGGCCGCCCCAGTGTGGGGAAAGGGCTCTGCTCAGGGCAAGCAGCCCAGTGCCCACTGGCTGCAAGGGGCTTGGGGGCCCTGGCCGGATGGGGCCCGGGGCTCCCCATCTGGAACAGGACAGGCCTGCTGGAGCGCCCTCACCTGTGACATGGGTCTGGAGGACAGGAAGCCTACCACAACGTCATCTGGGTGGGCCCACCTGCCTTTAGGAGGAACCCTCGCCCACATGCTGCACCCCAGTCCAAAGCTACTAAGTCTACATCCCGGGAGAAATCTAAGCTCTGAGGCAGGGAACAGCAGTGGGGGGGGGGCGGGGCATCCCACGCAGTTAGGAATGGAGGAGGGACCCCCGGGTGGCATGGGACTCCGGGCAGGGGGAGTCACACTCCCTGACCACGCTCACTCCCATTTTGGCAGCAAATTGCAGGCCAAGTTCTGTCTCAGAACTGAGCCACCCAAAAACCCCCACAGCCTCAAGAGGCCAGGCAGACACAGGGTGCTCTGCTAGGGAACAGGACGCAAACACCCCCCCAAACCTGTGCCCAGCGAGTGGGGTGGGGGCCAGGGGCAGGGGCATCTGCTGGTGGCCCGAGCTGCAGCCGCCTGCCAGGCCATGCACTCCAGACTGGAAAGGAAACGCAACCACGTTTGCAGCAAGTCCTCCTCCAAAACAGGCCCCGACAAGACCGGGCACTTAAGGAATTTATGACGGCTCCCCTCTCCTGGAAACTCCTGGCCCAGGCCAGGCTGCAGCAGGCAGCAGACGGGCCGGGGCAGGAGGGAGGCCTCCGGAGAGACGGCGGGAGGCCAGGGCTGAAGGCGCTGGGGCCCCTGTGCAGAGGGGCCTTTGTTTTGCTTCACTGAAGCCCTGGTGGGGAGAGCCCCCTAGATCCCACATGCACCCTCCCCTCACCCTGGCAGGCCCAGGGCTCACCAATGCTTCTCTTCCTCCGGATGGGCACGGGCCGCTGCTCAGGTGCATGCTTGGGGGCCCGGCCTGCATGGGCTCTCACACTCGTTTCCAGAGCATCCTCGGCCCCTGCAGGCAGAAAGAGGAAACGGTGACCAGCGGGCCCAAATCCGGGGGCCTGTCCAGCGGCACTGCCTGCTTCCCGGAGAAAGACGGGGTCCCCTGGGAGAGCTGCCACTCCCACATATTAAAAATCTCCTGCCAACCTCTGGGAAGCCTACATGGAGGGCCTCCAAATGTGGCACCCCTGCTGTGCTCTGCAGGGGGGGTGTTTGCGTCCTGTTCCCTATGGAAGGGGCAGGTGATCTCCCCTGGTGAGACCCAGTGTTACCAGGCCCGCTGCTCCCAGCCAGGCCCACGGGAACGGTCCAAAAGGGGCAGATGAGGCTGCCGTGGCTTCCCTGATGTGTGTGCATTTCTCTCTCTCTCTCTTCTTACTAAACCATGGATCACCCTAACTTTCGAGGCCCAATTGGGTCGACAGCCAGACTCTGCTTGTTCCTGGAGTTAGTCCACTCAAGAGGCTACAGGAAATACAGGTGGAGGAATAAATGACCAGGAATCCTGGTGCCTGGCAGAAGGGGCCAGGCAGCCAGAAGCAGACCCACAGTCCCAGGGTCAAAGTCAGAACTGGCCCCCAATCCCCAGGTCTGCTGCAGTGCCTGGTACATCGCCTTTGCCCGCCCCAGAGCCCCCTCCTGGGCAGCCTAGAGGAGCCCCAGGTCTCTCAGATTCCTAGAAGAGACACACGGTCCCACCACCTGCCACCAGGACCTACCCACCAGGATGAGGTGGGTCACTCTAGGCCTCCCTGCCTTGGCCCCAGACCCAGCTGGAGGCTCTCCTTCTACTTCCCCCTCCATCCCTGGCTCCCCAGTAGATTAGCAGGGGCACCAGTTCCTAAGAAGCAAGTCCCCACAGCGAAGGGCTCCGGCAGCTGCTCAGACCTCCCCCGTGTCCTGCTGTCCCTTCCCGGAGAAGGCAAGTGTCTTCCTGGCCAGCAGCCCGGCCAGAGGCCCCCCGCTGGGTGCCCGGCCCACCGGGGCCTCAGCGACTGTCCACAAACCAGCAAATCCAAAACCGCTGCTCCCTTAAAATGCAAACTGAAAACCAGGCAAAAGGTGCAAACAGCAAAAGATGCGTCTTTTCAGAAAACTAGAGTCTGGGAAGAACCCAAGTTCTCACTTCAAATGACTCAATGTTCCACTGCCACTAATTTTTCTGAGACCCAAAATAAGATCAGAACACAACTATTCATGCAGTAAGAATTTCCCATCAACCACTGTTACAAGAAGCATTTTTTCACCAAAAAGTGACATTTATGAGTCACGTCCTGGTGGTGGCCATCTTGCCATCCTCAAACCAAAGAGCAGCCGGCCCATCCTTGGCCTCCGGGAGAAAATGTCCCATCAGCCACCAACTTCCTAGCTGCCTGAAAGCCAGGTGTCCCAGCTCCACGGGTGACTGGATCCTGATGCGTCTGAGGAGCAAGGACAGGACCGCAGGAGGGGGCCGGGAACCCCATTCCAGCCACTTGCTTGGACAGACAGAGGAGACCACAGCCCTGAAACCCAAACCCCCGGGCGGACAGCTTGCAAGACAAGAGCCCTCTCCTGGCCCCCAATCAAGATGGGTGGTCGCGGTCCACACTGATGGGGGAGTGGCCTTCAGCCTGACACCACTTGAGAAATGACCCAGCAGTGACTTAGCAGAGAAGACGCTGATGGAACAAGGCTCAGGACAGTTAATCAAGGGGGTTTCCCTTTTGTTTTGCACGCAAATATCCAAGTGACAGCTCAAGATGGGGACCAGTCATCCTGCCTTCAGTCCTGGGGGGAGCACTAATGGCCCAAGATGGGGACATTCATGTGTCCACCCCTCAGGGACCCCACTGCATGGGCACCAGGCCAGGCTACTCAGAGAACAAAGCTCCCAGGCCGTCTCACTGCTTGATGGCTGATTTCTCAACACACTCAACGCACAAGTCCCAAACTCCAGCCACTGGTCATTCAGAGACCACACACTGTCTCTCCACCCAAAAGCCCTGCGTGCAAAGTCAGCTGCCCCCGAACTCCACGCAAACTCTGGGAACTCTCCAGCTCCATGCAGTTCTCACTGCTCCTGGGAGAAGAATCCCATCGCCTCCGGCTTCATTTGTAAAATGAGGATGCGGCCGCCTGCTGTCCCATCCAGAGTCCATCACAAGGCCCCACCAGGGAGGAGAGGGCCTGGGAGAAAAAGTCTGCTTCCCAGGCCTGGTTAGCTCTACACCCAAAAAAAACACCAACCTGAAGGGGCTGGTTCATCCTTGGACTACCAAATGGGTTTCTCCACATCCCAGCTCCTTTCTCAGGGATCCTACAGAGACCTCCAGCTGGACCTCGTGGTAGGGGGCGTCCAGGGCCTGGAGAGCACCTTAGTCCTCAGGTAACTGACCCCCACAGCAGCAAGATCTGCTCCAGCTTTGGGCGGGAACGGGTGTTGGGGGAAAGAGAGCAACTCGAGCTTTGGGAGCACCCGACGGCAGCTCCAGGTTCCGGCCAGAAACTGGGCCATGCCCTGCCCTGGCTTGCAACTTCCCGGTCTGCAGGAGGGTGCCAGACCAGGATGGAGACCCACGTTGGGATCTGTGTCACAAAGGGTCTCCTAGGGTAAAACCCAGGGAGTAAAGGTGATCCTAGAAAACCCCCTCTGTTTGCACCCCAGTTTCCTAAGCATGAGGAATCCAGAATCCCCAGAATCCTAGTCAGTAAGACCCCAAACCAGGTGACAGAAGGTGGAAGGCAGGGGTGGGGTGGAGAGCAGAAGGGAAACACCCAGGGATTTTTATAAGGGGGCAATTTGAAACCAGCCAGGGAACTGGCTGAGGCGTCCTGCCTTTACAGTTTGGAACCTCCCAAAGAGGCTCTGGGCCCAAAGGCCCCCAGGTCAGGAATGCCATCAGCATAACCCACCAAGCTGCAATGCAGAAAGTGCTAATGGAGCGGGGGAGGGACAGCAGAGACCAGAATAAGAATGGCCCCAACAGAAAGTGAATGGCCCATTTCCCGGTGGCATCCCAAAGCCATCCCACAGAGAAGCCCCAGCCCTGCACCGGCCTTGCTCCAGCAAGCCAAAAAAGAAAAAAAGGCCTGAATCTTCTTGGGGAGGCAGCCTCCCCACTTTCACCGATCTGCCAGGGACCAGCAGAATGTAGGCGAGTGTTTTCCTCAGCTAACCGAAGCCAAATCCTTCTCCCCAGGGTTACACATCAAGGAACCAGACCAAAATCCCCCCTGGCCCAACTCTGATCTCCAAGTGAAATTCTACCCCCTTCCTGATAAGAATCAGCCAAAGGATTTCCTGGGTCACGAAACTACAGAAACCATCGGCCTTGCTAGCAAATGGTCTTGGCATGAAATGAAAATAGTTCAGGCCTCTCCACCACCATAATTAGGTACAAATTTCCAAATGACTAGACCATGTGATTTTACTTAATTCCCCCCCCCACGCCCCCCTCTTTGAGGGTAGCCTGCAGTGAGAGCAAAATCTTCACTGAGAATTGTTCCAACCGACCTCTGCTACCTTCAGCCTTCCATCTGACAAGCCCATTTGGGGCCTCTTTTTAACCAAACATTAATAAGACGTGTTTCTGTAACTAACCCTCACACCAGCGTTGCCCCACCAAGTACTAACGTGGAGCAGGACACCGCAAAGATGTGGGCCAGAATCCCTGTCCTCTAGGAAAAGGCACCCTCCCCGCCACACCATGGCCCCCACCCCACCAGCAACAGCCTGGGTCCCTGGTGACCTTTCCCTGTCCATCCAGCCCCTCCAACTCTCTCACTGACACCAATGAGGTTCAAAACTATGCCTTTACAAATAAACTCTCCTCTAAAGTGGCTAGATTCCAGGGCCTGACGGTGAGCCCCAAAATAGTCCCCAGATACCAGATGTGTCCAAGATGCGCCTCTTTATGGGCCTGTGAAAAAGAGAAAGGCACGGGACTCCTGCAACCACAAAGGCAGAGCTGCGGCGGGAACGGGCCACCAGCTCCCGGCAATGACAAAGCCGCCCTGGCCAGGGGCAGCTCCTCCAGCGCGTGCCTGCCCGCGGGGCATGCGTCCAGGGCTCTGCGCCCAAGCCCCGGCCCACTCAGCCGCTCCTCCCGGCCCCACAGGGCAGGCCCGAGGCCCGCACACCTGGCCCGGGCGCCGGCGCCCTCTGCGCTGCTGAACTTTGTGTGACACGCGCGGCATTATCCTTAAATGCAAAAACAATCCCCGGGCAAGCGAGGAGCTCGCGGCCGCCGCCGCGGGGAGAGAAAGTGGGGACTGGAAGAGAAACTCCTGACTCATCCGCCTGGGCTTTTACGGCCCGAGATTGGATTCTGACCTTTCGGTGCGCTCCTGCGCGGCGCCCGGCCGGCCCGAGCGCTGGAGGCGGCGCGGGACGCACAACCCGCACACCCGCCCCGCGCGCCGAGGGAAGGGGCGCGATTTACCTACGGAGTCTATCTCCAGGAGTCGCTGGAGGTCCCGGATGCTGTGGATCTGACTGTACGCCAGCCTCTCAATCACCTCGCGGGGGATCTCAGCGTCCTGCAAGCAGAGCCACACGGTCAGCGCCCGCCACCCGGCCGGCTCGCACCCACGCCGCGAGAGCGGAGAGCGCCGGGTCCCCCAGCCGCGGTAGCCCGGTCCCAAGTCCCAGGCCCTCCCAGCTCGCCGGCCGTCCGACCCCTGCCCGGGGCCCTGAAGTCAGACGCGGGGAGGGGGCGGAGGGAGGGGACTGGGTGAGACCCCAAATTCCCGGCCCCCATCCAGGTCCGCCTTTGCAGAAAGCAAGCCCCCCCCCCTTTAAATTTGCAAACAAAACCCGGGCACCCCGGCCCCACCGCCCACCGCCCCGGGTGTCAGTTACAGGAGGTCTAGCGGCAGCGAGGGGGCCGTGGAGTTTCTGATTTTAATAGTGAAATCGACATCCAGAAAGATCAAGTTGAAATGCGTCACGGATCGGCGACGAAAGTCACGGCAGCCTTAACACTTTAATCTAGCCAGCGGCTTAAATTTCACACCCGGGAATCCCGGGCCGAACCTGTGGGGTCGAGGGTCTCCGTCGCAAAAACGCGCGCGCGCGCGCGTACTCACTCGTTCACACGCGCGCCCCACCCGCTCTGGCCGGGCTGCGGTCCTAGCACCGCCCAAGGCGCCCCAAATCCAGCAGACGGCTGGGAAAGGCTGCCCGGCAACGGGGGGGGTTAAATCTCCACCTCTCGCGGCTCCCGGTTCCTGCCCAGACCACCCCCACCTCCCGGGCTCTCCCCACTCTCCAGATTTTTAGAGGGAGTCGGGGGTCGCTGTGTGGGTGTGGGTGTGGGAGGGAGGGGTCTCAGGCACTAAGTTCCCACGACGGGGGCTGCAGAAAAGTCATTCATCACAGCAGAGCTCCCGGGGATAGGGATTCGACATGGGGGTGGGGGCGGGGGGAACGCCCGCGGTGGGAGGACGCGGGCGCCTGGCCCGGCCCCGGCTCGTCTCGCTCAGCCACCTGTAAGCAGGCCCTGGGCGGGCGGGACTGCGCCGGCCCAGCCGCCCGGCCGGGCTCAAGAGCAGGGACCGGGGGGCTGCGGACCCGCACGGCCCACCCTGCCTGCCGGGGGCTTCCGCCGCAACCGCCGTGTTTATCCGCCGCTCTTCTCCCCTCCCAGGTTCCGCCAGGTCACACACACACCCCTTTCCGCGCCCCCTGCACCCCGATACTGCATTGTCCGCCGCTCCCCGGGCCCCCCTCCCCGGAGAGGAGCCCGCGCCCCCCGAAGTTTCTCCCCACTCGTCCACCCCGCGCCACTCCGTCCCTCCACGGCAGAGCGACGCAACACGCTGGAAACTCACCAGACATACTTCGGCATGGCAGAAAATAAAACCCAGTTGGAAAAAAATCAAAAAATCCGACCACCCTAGCAGAAATCAAAACGCGCTCTGCAGAGCCCCAGAGCCCGAGGCGCCCCGGCCCGCGGGTGGTTGCAGGAGGCGTGCGCCCGGGGAGTCGGAGAGGGGACAGGGCGCGGGGGTGGCACCCACCTCGGCCAGGGCATGGGCGAGATATCCGCAGCCGAGGAGTAGCAGGCAAGCCCAGGTCCTCATCGCGTCCCGAGGCGCTGGCGGGGAGGCGGGGAGGCGAGGCCGCGGGGCGGGCGCTCCAGCCGGGCTCCTGTGGCGGCGAAATTCAGTACCATCCCTCAGGGAGCGCGGCCCGGAGGAGGGTGGCGCGGAGAGCAGGGAGCCGGCGGAGCGCGCCCGGCGCGAGCTGCGAGTGCGGAGAGGCAGGCAGCGCCAGCGAGGAGGAGGAGGAGCAGGGAGTGCGCGCTCGCCGCGCCCGCCGCGCCGGGAGCCTCCTGGGCCGCCGGGTAGGGGGTGGGGACGGAAGGGGCGGAGGGCGGGGGCTGGGCCTCTTCCTTGGTGCGTTCCCGGTGCTGGCCGCTGCCGCGCTCGCTCCCCGGCGCTGGCTTTAGGAGCGACCCGGCCGGTAATTCTGCATATTTGCGGGCGTCAGCCCCGAGAGGGACCCCGGAGCGAGGCTGGAGCTGCCGCCGCCGCACCACCCATCACCTGTCTGGACGCCCGGCCGGGCCCCGGCCGCGGGCTCGCGCTCTCCCTGCGGGCTGCGGGCGGCCTTGCGCGCCCACCGCCGGCCCCGCGCTCGCCTCCGGCCTCCTCTCGCAGCCGCCGCCCGGCCGGGCACGGCGCGGCCCAGCACGGCGCGGCCCGGCGGCCTGCGTGCGCCCCTCCGCGGCGTGCCCTCGGCTCTGGCGCCGCGCTCCGCCCTCCGCCGGCCGGAGCTGGGCAGCGCCCGCGGCCGCGCCGCCTGGCAGCCGCCGCCCGCCTGGGGCCTCGCCGCGCCGGCCTGAGGGCGGGTGCTGGGCCGAAACGGAGCAGCCGCCGGGGAGAGGAGTAGGAGGAGGCGGCGGCGCGGGCAGGCCCGGCTCGCTGGAGTTGTGCGGGCTCCGCAGGGCGCGCGTGTGGAGCCGGCCGGCGGCGGGGAGGGGGTTATAGCGCCGCCGCCGCCGCGCCCCTCCCCCGCCCCCTCCCCCTCGCCTCCCCCGGATTCCCGGCCCCGGACCCGCACCTCGGAAGCGCGCGGGGGCCGCACGGGCCAGGCAGGGCCCGGCCGCCGCCGCCGCTGCAGTGAGCACACAGTGGCGCTCACGCAGGCAGTGAGATCCATCAAAGCCCCGCGCCTGGCTGCGAGCACAGCCGCGGGGCTCCGCTCGCCCGGCGGGCTCCCCGCGCGCCCCTCCCTTGAGCTTGCCCACCCTCCAGTGGCAGCTGCAATCCTGCGGCACCGGACGGGGAGGGGAGGAGGCCGCCGCAGAAGAGCCGCCGTCGCCGGATCGCCTCCCTCGGGCCCCAGCGGCGGCAGAGGGCAGCGCCCAGAGCTGCTACGCCAAAAAGGGCAAAAGCGAACCTGCCCCCGCCTCCGGCCCCCCGCCCCGGCGCTCGGGCCTCTTTCCACCGTTAGGATCCAGGGCCCCGGCCTCCCCGTCTCCATAAAAGGAGGGGGAGTGAGTTTCTGGTGAGAGGTGGGGCGGGTCTAGGGGCGCGTCTGGGGCACTCACCTGGCGGCTGCCACGCGCCCCCGCCCAGAATCCGATGCCTGGGGCGCCTGAGTGAGGAACCTCCACCCGCATTCCGAGATGGGAGAGCGCCCAAGTCGGAGGAGGGGGTTGCAGCGTGCCTGGTCCCCACCCTGGGAGCCCGCGTCCCCACTCCCTCGGAGAAGCCTGGGCTGCGGCCTGAGCCGGGAACTCGAGGGGGCGGAAGGGAAGGAAGAGAAAGGAGCGGCTCGCGAGGAACCCCCGGAGTCGGAGCCTCCCACGCCGGGATCCGCCGGGCGCACAGAGCGCCACCTCCGGCCGAGGCGCCGTACCGAGCGCGATGCGGGGGAGCAGCGCGCCGGAGGCCGAGGCCTGAGGCGGCTGGACCGCTCCCCGGCCACCAAAGGGCAGGTGCACCCGAGCGAGGCAGATCCTGTCCGCCTACGGCAGGTGGGATCGGACCAGCGGGTCCCTCGAGGGGCCAGCCGAGCCTGGAAGCAGGGCTAGGAGGGAAGACCGGCCTTGCGACCCCAAAGCTAGACGGCGAGGCCCCGAAGGCTCGGAGACTCCCTAGCGGGTGGGAGGTTGGACGGCGGCCGGGAATTCCTCCCGCCCCAGGCCTCCGCCCCCTTCGGCCCCATCCTGTGGATTAGGCCTGCGCCCTGCCGCGGCCGCCCTCCCGCCAGACAAAGGCAGTAAAGGCGTAGCCCCGCGGGCAGTCTTTCATCCTTGGCTCGGCGGGCTCCAGCATTTCAAAGGCCAAGTCGGGAGGGCGCTTCGGGGGGTGCTCGCTTTCCCCCTAATACCTGGGGAGGGGGAGGGGGGATCTCTTCTGCCACTCCCAGAAGGCTGGGGTTTACTGGCGTCCTTCCACAGGCTTTCACACCCCTGCAGCCTCCCAGATCCCCTGCCATCCCCAGGCAGCAGCCTCAGGAGACCACCCACCACCAAGCCCAATCTCCGAGTGTTGAGGGTGACAAGGGTGAAGGAGGACAAGGCAGAACCAGGGAAAACTTGGAGACGTTCAGAAGCACGTGAGGGCCAGTCCTTGTCCATCCAGGTGGAACCTTCTGTGATTTTGGAGGGGGACACCCCGGCGGGTTTGGGGAAGCCGACGGAACACGCACCACCAGGACTCAGGCTGAACTCCATCTGAGCCATCGCCTCTGCAGCCCTACGGGACTGCCTCAGGGCTGTGTGAGCCTTGGACTCCCCTCGGGCAGAGGGACCTGAGGACACACCTTCAGGGTTAAAGGACTGGGCTCCACAGTGGGTATAGGAGTGAAGGAGGGAAGGCCGACTTGTGTTTTGGCATGGGGCCCTTCCAGACCCCACCCCGCCACATGTGTGCCCCTTCTCCCTGACCTCCAAGGGGTGCCCAGCTGGAGTTTGCCGCCAGCAGGGGAGTTAAGGGGGAGCCTGCCACAGCAGTCAGGCCAGCTCCAGGGCGGGAAAGCAAGGGCACCTAGGGCGAGGCCTAGGTGCATCCCACCCCCCCACCACCACTAGAGAGCGATGGGGGGGTAGGGGGGGAGCAGCGCCTGAGGCCCTCCCTCTGGCGGCCCTCTCTAATCGCTGGCGGCTATTAAAAATAAAACCTGGACGAGTCGTCATAGCGACCAGACAACAGTGGCTGCAGGAGAGTGGCAAACCGCACCACCAGGCGCCTCTGGAGGGGACTTAGGACACGGTGTGTGCTCCAGCTGGGGTGGGGCAAAGATCCCCAGCCCCACGAGCCCCAACCTCCCCTGATCCCTGGAAGAAACCAGCAGAATTAGGCCCAGGAACCCAGTTTCCAAGAACGGGACATGGAGACGGGAGAACCGACTTGACCAAGAGGTCACCAACTTAGATGAGAACCCCCACGGATGCTCCCTCCCTGGCCCTGGTTCCTCCCGACACCCTGCCCAACCTATTCAGGTTCCCATCACCCTCCTTTTGGCCCTTGTGAAGGGGTGGCCGGGTGAGGAGGTGGGCTTCAGATTCTCCCCCTGCCCCCCAGAGGGGACCGTGAGCCCGGAGGCTACTGCACCTGCCCAGCGCTGCTGTCCCTGATCCTTGCCGGGCAGGCGTGGTCACGTGCTCCTTCCGCCCGGGATCCAGTTTCACTTCCAGCCACTATTAGGCGGTTCGCACGGTTCATTGCAAGTATTTGATAATGAGGTTGAATATACATGGGAATTGGAGGAGGCGTGGGCGGCAATGCCGAGTGCGTGGGAGCGGCGTTCCCGGCTCTGTGGGCATCCCCGCCCAGGCCCCAGCAGAGGCTAGGGCCCACTAGCGGGAGGAAGACCTGCCCACAGTGCGCTGCCCCTAGGCTAATCTGACCCCCAGCCCAGGGAACTGTCCGGGAGGCCAGCCAGAGGGCCCCGCGCGGAAGTGGGGGGCGCCGCGGGGATCTCCAGGGTGGGGAGGTGCTGGCGGGAGGGGACGGTGCACCTGGCAGAGGGCAGGGATGTCCGGTCGCCTCCGGAGCCGGTGCTTCCGGGCTATCTTGGGCGTCTCTGGCGCGCCCCGACGTGCCCGCAGGCCCATAATTAAAGTGAGTCAGGTGCTCCAAAGAGGCAGAGAGCAGAGCTGCTGTGCAGCAGGGGTGACTGGTTGGGCGTTGGGCGTCCGCCCCTTGCTGGTGGCCTACAGGCACTGCCCATGACCCCGAGGCCCGGAGCAGTGGGAAGGGCCTTGGCCATTCCACAGAGCCAAGTAGGGGACCTGCGGGAGGGGCATCTGCCATTATTAAGCACCTTGAGGGTGCGTGTCCCCCTAAGTCCACCTCACTGCCAATGTGCCTCTGTCTGCCTGCTCCCTCATCGCTCTGATGTTGTTCCCCCTGCAGGAGTCCTGGCCGACACCCACTGAGCCTCTCCAGTTTGGCGTGATTTCATTTCACACACACAGACACCGAGCAATGGATCTCTCCCACTTCTCCCCACGTTACAGATGGGAACATGTATGGGCCTGGAAGCCAGGCTATTTGCCACAGCGTCAGGGCCGAGGAGTGGCGTGGCCCCCAGCGGTCAGCTCTGACCGCACAGACTCCTCTGTGCGAACCCTGTTAATACACCGAAGCAGAAGTCCTCAGGGGGCATTTGTCCCGAGGCACACGGATGGGAGCATGAGCGACGCTGGGTCCCCCAGCAGCACAGGCACCAGGACTAGAGCCCATCCCACTCGATCCCCAGGCCCAACATGCACAGGGCAAGAGGGGCACACCCCAGTCCTGGCTGCCCTCTGTCTTGGCATGTGTTTGTACTTAGACTGCCTTGTCTCAGTTCTCTCTGGAAAATGGGGGCCAACCACCCTTCCCACGGCCAACGACACTCCCTCCCACCCACACGCACACATACAAATCCACACAGGCGTGCACACACACACACACCCATATGCAGAGCTGTAGGGCCCTGGCACCCAGGCTGGTTGGCACGGGAGGGTGCCAGCAAGGCCTCCAGAGCCGGAGCGGATTTCAGAACAATTTGTAATGACGAAACACCACATTTCCCTTTATCTCAGGGCAAGGATTTCTGGGTTCAGGGCTCTTCATCCAGGAGCAGCCCCAGCCGAGTGGGCACGGCTCCTTGGAGATCAAGAGTGCCTGTGGGGGCGTTCATTACGTTGTTAGCTCAGGTTGCCCCAGGCCCCAGTGGCTGGGATTGGGCCTTTCCAGCCCAGGCTCCCCAGAAGTGGTAAGAAACCTGCCCACAGGGCCAGGAAGGCATTCTCTGTGTTGTTTTTTACTCCCTATTAAATGCTTTTATTTTCCTTTTTAAATACACAAACAGAAACAGAGTGTAAAACAGCTCTGAGCTCACAGGCATCTTGTGACTATTTTGTGCAGGAAGACCTGCGCTCAAGGACACCTGGTGGCTCAGATGCTGTCCCGTGCGGGAGCCGCCAGCCCCCTGTGGCCACGGGCATGTGAAACGTGGCTGCTCTGCCCAGTGACTGGCTGCACAGGCAAAACACACGCAGCCGAGAGGGCTTCATCGGGAGGCAAAGAGTGTGAAATTTCCCGTTACGAATGTTCATGTGAATTACACGTTGAAATGATAGCATTTTTGAGGCATTGAGTTAAATAAACTATAGTATTATGTACAAGAGATTAAATTCGCTTGTTTTTCTTTATTTAACACAACTCCTAGAACATTTGAAATGCCCTATGTGGCTAAAATGGTATTTCTATTGGGCGAAGCCAGTGTAGATGCACGGAGTTCACACCTGCACTGTAGAGCCAGCCAGGTGAGTGGGGGCGGGCCACCCCTAGTCTGGAAGCCAGCAGAGCTCTGGAACCTCTGAGACCCCAAGACCAGGGCTGGATCCAGGGCTCAGTCACAGCCCACCAGCCTCACCAGCTATGTGACCTTGAGCAAACTGCATGGCATCAACATCCTCCTCCAGGTAGGAGGGTTGCTTTAAGGAATGCTCACTCACACATCCAATAGATACTCATGTTCCAAGCACCACACAGGGTGCTAGGGACACAAACTAAAACAAAGCTCTCCTGGAGCTTGGCATCTCTCCGTAAGCAAGTAACGGATAAGCATACGCTATTTCAGGTAACATATTTTGGGGATGGTCAGTAAGGCCTGTTTGAGAGGGAGCCAGCTGACCAGTGAGAAAGTCTAGATCCAGCATTCTAAGCAGAGACAGTCACAGCACGTGCAAAGGCCCTGAGGCAGGAACTGGCATGACTTGTTCAAGGAACAGCAAGGGGCAGGAGGTGGTGGGAGAAGGTGAGCTAGGAGAGGTAGGCAGTGGGGCAGCTCACACACACCTCAAGATCAAAGCAAGGCATCTGGATTTTATTCCAGGGGCATGGAAGGCATTGAAGAGCTGGGGCAGGGAACACAAACTGTGACAGCATAGACGGGAAGCTTAGCTGCCAGCCTCCCAGCCCAAAGCAGCAAACCCTTCCTCCCCTCCCCTGCCTCCTGGGGTCTTCTGGACCAAGTTTCTGTGTGGTGGGTGTGAATTCCAAGGATGGGGCTGGTTACCCAGTTTGAACCCAGAGCCACCCCCACACTTCTCACCCTGGGTCCCTATTGGGTTCATGACTATGGATGGGGTGGGAAGAACCCACAGTGCCCCTTGGCCATCTGACAAGACAGGACTCAGCCCTGCCCAGACAGAGGTCAGAGTGTCAGGCTGGGCGTGAGGGAGGGACAGGCTTGCCACACCTCCCTTGGAGAGGACATTGAGGTCACACCATCCAGAGACCTGCTCCCTTCAGATGGAAAAGCCTCCTGTGTCCCAATGGGCTTGCCCCCCACTCCACAGGAGCACAAAGCAGACCAGAGCCATGGGGTCAACTCGGGGGTGCAGGCCTCACTCACTGGGGGAGAGGGGAGATGCCAAGTGGCCTGCAGCAGCCAGGGTTGGGGGCTGAAGGTGCGTGCAAGAAGCCCAGAGACTTCTAGAAGGAAGAAGAGCATGGACATGTACAAGAAGGAAGTAAACGCATCCTAGAGCTATAATAATCAGAACAGCGTAGCTCTCGTGTGACAAATGGTTTGGAACCATGAGCCTGTTTGTTCAATAAGACAGTTTAGAAAAGCGACCTGACTGAACCCTCACCTTACCCTCCAACACCAAATCCACGTCAGATCAAGAAATGTCTAGAGAGACATTCAGGAACGAGTGTGCGCTGTGTGGGTCTTGGTGTCGAGAGAAGCTCGTATGGCCACCTGTCACACTCTTGCCAACGTGTCTTATCTTGGTCAGCCTTGAGGAAGCAAGGGGACACATCGGGACAGAGATGCATCCCCAGATGCCTGCTCGGACCTTCAGAATATCATCATTGCAGAGAAGCATTGGAGGGGGCTGTTCCAGGAACAGCAGATGTCGAGAGCGTCTGGTCGACCCAGGAAGGATCCTGGTAACACTAATGTCGGGGTGTAGGTGGTCTCCCTACCTCTTCAGAGAGGCCATGGGACCGGGTGACACATCATGAGGTCTGTGGCTTATTTTTAGTGGTTGGGGGTTGGGGACTATAGATGACAGACAGATGACAGATAGATGGGTTGATCGATACAATGATGATGGACAGAAGACTGAGGACCGTAGATGCTTCGGTGCATGTGGACGGGGACGTGGGAGTTGGGGGGAGAAGGGAAGGGCTCGTAGCTGCTCACTGTACCATTCTGACGACTTTCCCGTAAAGCTGAAAGTTTTCAAAACATAAAATTATGGGGAAAAAAATAAAATTCCTATTCTCTAATTTTCCCAGAGTTTCCCAAACTTCTCAAAGGCTGAGAACTTTCAGAGTTCCAGATGACAATACAAATCACAAATCAAAAACCAGCAGGAGGGTCCTATCTCAAATTCTTTAAGTTTAAAAAAAAAAAAAATCCAATCTGACAATATAGAAATGTAAAACATGGGCACCTGGGCGGCTCAGTGGGTTAAAGCCTCTGCCTTCAGCTCAGGTCATGATCCCAGGGTCCTGGGATTGAGCCCCACATCGGGCTGTCTGCTCAGCGGGGAGCCTGCTTCTCATCTCTCTCTGCCTGCCTCTCTGCCTACTTGTGATCTCTGTCTGTCAAATAAATAAATAAAATCTTTAAAAAAAAAAAAAAGACATAAGTAAATGTAAAACATAAGGGTTAAAACATAAAGACCTGAACCAATGGAACCCTGGCATTGAGGGTTCCAATCGTGTCCTGGCTACCTGGGTACCTCCCATCTGTGCAGAACACGTGTGTCTGCCAAAATTTAACAGACATTTATCTGCTGGGTCTCTGCCCCACCCGTTCTCTCCTCGGGAAACCGTGGACTGACGTGGACAAGAGGGATGACAAGGCGAGATGAGCCTGCCGAGGGAACGCGTCCGGTGGGGGTGGGGCAGCGCCGGGTGGGAGGGGGGTGCTGCCGCTACACTGACAGCCACTTGGCACCCGGAACCGGGGACATGGCTGTGACCTGACCCTGTAGCCCCGTGTCTGGGCACCTGGCCTAAGAAAATGGCCTGGCGGCAGAGCAGCCACGTGCGGACTCCGGGAGGCACGGCTGACACCACAAACACTGGAAACAACCTAAAAGCCCAGGTGTGAGCAGGCCTTGTTTTCCTGGCCCTCTGGCTGGAATCCACGTCCATTCCCGGGGCGGCGGCGAAGAGGGTTTCCCGTGGGGTGCAAACGGACGGATGGGACACGGACCACAGCGGGGTCAGAGCGTGGGGCCACGGTCTGGCTTCCTTCTGCCCCACATCCAGGTGGTCTGTGATGGGTGGAAACGACTTGTCTGAGCGATTCCACATCACTTCTGGTTTAGTGGGCAGGGGCCTGGGGCCTGAAGGACTGTCTTCGTGCTGCCCCAGGGAGGTGGGTGGTACTGCTCCCCAGGCTCCCTTCATCCCCACTCCAGGGGAGGTCAGCACTCGGAGCTGTGGAGCTACTCACAGGCCTCGCTGTACCCCAGGCCCTGGTGTACCCGGGACCTGCCCCAGCCCTGCCCACGAGGGCTGTTCCGTCCTGGTCTAGCAACCGTGACCCCTGCCAGGTGGGGCATCCAGATGGGGGCACGGGAGCCAGGGGCTCCCACCTCTGCTCCTGGCGACCCTGGCAGTGTCCTTCCCCCCAGGGGACGAAGGCTGTGGGCCCGACAGGGGGGAGCCTGACAACCCCTCCCTGTCTGTGACTGCTGGAGAAGCTATTTTCATCTGTGGCTGTTTTTCTCGACAGGAGAGAGCAAAGTACGTCAGATAATCTTATCCTTGTCCTGCTGTGACCCTCGGGAGATGGGGGGGGGGGGGGGTTCTGTCAGCCTCTGCAGCAAGCTTCCCTCTGGCCAGCAGCATACATACAGGTCCTTCGGTTTCCTGAGCTCCTACTATGCACCCGCCTGTGGGGGTGTCAGAGGGGCAAGAAAGAGCCCAAGTCCAAGGCCTGGCAAGGGGACAACCCAGGTCTAAGGATAACTCCACCACCATCTGCTATGTGACCTGTGGCCAGTGGTTTCACCTCTCTGAGCCCCTGTGGCCTCACACTGCCTGGGAAGTGCTCAGCACTGGGGTATGGAGAGCACAGCATGCGGTTCCACCACCGCTCTGAGCTCCTCCACCCCCAGATCCCAGGAGCCCTGGGTGGGGCAGCCGGAGACAGCCAGGGACATCCTAGACACCCCTCGGGGCCCTCCATGCCCCACGCCACCTGCCCTCATTTACCTGGGACAGTGCTGAGCTCGGCCCTTCAAACCTCCATGTCTGGCTACAACCCTAGGGAGACCTTCATCCAGAGAGTCCAAAATAAAGTCACCAGCCCCTGAAACCCGAACTTGGGTATACATGGGGATTGTTTCCAGTTCCTGCTTTGACAACACACTAAGATGCGTTCATTCAGCAGACATTTGTCATGCACCTCGTGGGAACACCGTGTCTCTCCAAAGACACAAGCATGGGTAACAACATCTGCCCTCGTGGAGCTGACCTCCCAGAAGGTGGAGGGGATGGGTGGCAAACACGGAAGCAAGGGACCTACCTGCCTGCTGATGGTCCTTGGCTGAATGCTTTCAGCTCCAGAGAAGGAAGCTTATACAATGAGGGATCTTACTGGGAAGCACAGAGGTCATGCTTCAGGAGAGGTCTGATCAAGGATCCAGCTCTGTGTGTTAGTGGTCCTCTCCCCTTGGCATCCTCCTTCAGCAGATGTCCTCGTGGTGACAAGATGGCCAGCAGGAGCCGCTTGGGCTTCCTCGTTCACACCGAGGAAGAAAGAGCAAGAGCGTTGTACCCCTTGTTTCTCCCAAGACTGATGTAGCTCCTTCTCAGAATGCTCTCCTTGGCCCAAAATGGTGGGAGGCCTTTGCCATGTCCCTTTCTCCACTCCCCATTGTCAAGATCTCAAACCTAGGGCTCCCTCTTGAGCCCCAGACTCCACTCGGCACCTCTGCCTGGGGGTCCGACAGACAAGCCAACCCTCACACGACCAAGACAGACCCCCAGACCTACTGCAAGCTCTGACCCTGAGGACCCCAACCTCCCAGCTGCTCAGACCATAGCCTGGGAGTCAACCCCGAAGCCCTCTGAGTGGACATCCCGTGTGTCAGGAAACATTGGTGACTCGGCCCTCAAGATGTCTTGGAAACATGGGCAGTGCCCACCCAATCTCGCCTCCTGGCCCTAGCCCCCACCTTCCTCCAGGAAACCTGTCCCATCATCTTGGGTACCACCCCCTACCCTCCAATCCATCTCAGTCCTACAGCTAGAGTGAGCCCCTCAGATGGATCAGCCCTCCTCTCCTCTGCTTGAGTGACAGGGGAAGCCACCAGATCACAGGGGGAAATGAGCCATGTGGCCAGGCTCTGGCATGAATGCACTCGATGGCCCCCAGGGCTGGTGTCCGTGGCTTCTGCCAGCACCCCCATGGCCAAGTCTTGGGCCGTCCCCTGAGTTAGAGAGCACTGTCCCGGCAGATAGTGGCTTATAAATAATCCTTTCTTCCCTGTCCAGGCTCCAGCTGGCAAAGCTGGTGTGGGCAGGAAACAGCCACTCGGGGTCTCACCCGGGCTGGGGCCCAGGGCCTGCCTAGCACTTTCTTGTGAGATCCCGGAGTTGGGACCACCACCGGGCTCTCTTCCTTCTATGCAGCCGAGAGGCCCTCCCGGTGTCCCCGAGAGTCTATCAAGGACCCCAGAACTCGAACGGCTGTGGGATCCAGGTGAGGGCAGCTCAGTACCCAACAAATCCTGGTCCTAATCCATGCTGTCTCCTTTTAGCATGTTCCATGGGTAAGTCAGGGAGCCACTCTGGGCCTTGGCTTCTGAGGAATCCTAAGCAACCTCTCCCAAACCCAGAGGTTAACCCACTGCAGAGTGCATAGCTATCTGTGTCCCAAGGCCAGCCAGGTGGTTCTAGGTGCCAGTGCCTTGCCTTTGCTGCTTGTGCATCCTTGTGACGGGGTGCCCGGCTTCCCCACAGCAGGGGACCCCCAGACCAAGGCCCCCACAAGGCCCTGTCCTCTGCTTCCACAGTAGGTATCCTCCTGGTAAACAGACCGCGACTCCGCCTGGGTGGGGAGGACGCAAGGGCACGAAGCCCAGCAGCGGCTGCCCCTGACTTAAGAGTGGTTTCAAGGATTAGGTGAACTCACACGGGGACACGCCCGCCGCTGCCGGCACGTGCCAGAGGCCTGGCCCTGGGCAGCTTCCCATCCTCGGAGATGCAGAGGGAAGCGGTGACCCAGGCCCCACAAGGCTGGTGGGCGCAGGGCCTCGTCCAGCAGAAGGGACGCACCCCTCCCAGTGGTGCATGTGCATGGTGTCATGGCCTATGGCTTTGCTGAAAGGCCCCCCCAAAACACCCTCCCCCAGCTCCCACCATCCCCCTGGCCTGCCTGGACCCTGCCCCAGAGTTTGGGGACTAGCCCGCGTCTGATGGGAGGCTGAATGAAGCCAGGGTCCCCAAGGGCGCCCCTGGGTCCAGACAGCAGAAGAATTTGAGAAGGCTTCAAGGAGGTGGCGGCACCTGAGTCGAGCCTAGAAGGACGGCCGCCGGCAGCTGGGCTCCCCAGGCCAGGAATTTTCCTTCCAGCCGGGCCCCACCCATCTTATCTCCCTCTCCCGGGAGCGGGAGCGTATCCCAGGGACCTTCCCAAGCGGGCAGCCCCGCCGGCTCCCCGGCTCCCCTCCCCGCCCGAAGGCAGCGCTGAGTCATCAGTCTGGAATGCACTTTCAATTCCTCCGCCGCCCCTCCCCCTCCCCTGCGGTCCCCATCTTCCCCCTCCCGGTCCTGTCCCCCAAGTGCCAGCCCATCACTTCCCGACCCAGGCGCAAGGTTCCGGCCTGGTAGCCCTGGTATGGAGGATGGGTCAGGAACTCCCTAGGGTTCCCTATCACCCAGGAGGCCAGGGCCGGAGGGAGGAGGGGTGTTCTCAGCCCAGGGAGGGGCTTCGTCAGGGACCTGCCCACAAGCCGCTGGCCCAAGGGGGAAGTGCCGGCTCCAGCATCCCTCCCAGCCACGACCCAACCAACCCAGAACCTCCCAGCCCATCTCCTCCACACTCAAATGCTCCCCTCGCTGGCTTCTGGAAGCTGCTGAACCAGGGCCTCATGCTTTCCTGGTGGTCTCCCTGGAGGAGGGGGCACCTGGAATCCATGGTCTCCATGGTCAACCATGTCTCCATGGTCTCCCTGCACCGCTGGTGTGGGGACCGGCAGGGCAGCATCCGGTGGTTCTGCGTGCTTACACTCTCTCTGCTCCGCATCCCCTCTGAGCCCATAGCTTGGGCCCAGCCTCTGTGGGCCCCCTTTCCCGGGCTGTGGCCCCACAAGTGGTGAGCACAGGGCGGAATCCAGCCCTGCCCTGTCTGCTCCTCGAGGCAACCCCTCTCCTTCACGTGTCCTTGCCTTCCGCAGCTCACCTGCGGACCCTGGAGCGGTCCTGAAGGTAGTTGGAGCCCAGCAAGGCTCACTGTGCAGAAAGGCGGGGGGGGGGGGGGGGGGGGAGGAGCTGGCAGAACCTCCGGGGGAGGCGTCCACCTTCGGTGGCCTGTTTGGTGCTGGGGTTTCTGCCCAGTCCTGCAGCCTGTTCCAGAAGAGGGCTGCTGGGCTTTCCTCAGGGCTGACCTCCAGGAGGGAGCTAGGGGGGAGCTGTGTTCCCAGCGGGGAATCTGTGTTCCCAATGGGGAATCTGCCCTCAGGGTACAGCTGGCCCCCAGCAGTAGCTTCGCCCATACTCTCCAGGGCAGTTCCTGCGTCTCTCTAGGCTCAGGACTCCCTGACCCCTGGCTCTCCTCCCCACCATTTCCCCTCCTCACCCCCATATCCCCCCACCCTCCCCCCATCTCCCTCCCATGAACCCCATCCCTGCCCCCATCCCCATCTCCCCACCATCCCCCCAGCTCCAGCCCCCCACCCTGACTCTCCCACCTCTCCCCACCCCCACCCCAGCCCTGTCAAAGCCATGGCCTGGCTGTATTTTCTTTCTTCACAGAACACTCTGAAATTCACTGCTTGCCGTACACAGTCTCATGGCCCCACCAGATCAGGGCTCCAGGACGGGGCCCACTGGCCACGGGACCCTGGTCCTGCCAGTGTTTGTGGGATATGCCAGGCCCCTGCTCTGCCTACTCTCTCCTCAGCTCAGCCTAGAAGATGAGGTGGCCGGGTAAGTGGCCTCAAGGACAGGCCTCTGCTGGGCAACTACCCCGCATGCTGGGGGGTGGCCTGGGACATAAACAGAGGGCTTATGACAGGGGCAGGCTCAGATCCCAGGTCCTGGGTGAGGGAGACCGCCGCTGAGTGGGAACAGGGAGACTCAGGCTGACACGAGGGAGTCCTTCAGAGCCCAAGAGAGGCCCCCACAGGTGTCAGCCCTCTTCGCGCTCCATTTCCTCATCTGCAAAATGGGTCCTATGGGCTGTCAGGGGCTCTGTGTGGTGGGGACCGTGGAACCCAGCACACACCCAGTGCACACCTGGCACACACTTGGTCCTTAACACACAGCAGGAGCGGTTGGGCGGGTGGCTCTGTGTCAAGGCCATGGCCAACACCGGACCAGCTCCCCCTTTGAAGGCCAAGGCCCCTCTGAGCTGTCACTGGGCTCTGCTGCTGGTGAGGCTTGGAGCAGGGTGGCGGGGAGCCCCTTGGCCCTGGCTGGCACCAGCCTGCTAAGTGACATGGCCTCAGCTCCTGGTGGCCCCATGAGATGGGCTTTGAGGTCTCCCAGGAGCAACCCTGAGGGGCTCAGAACCCCTCAGCTGGTGCACCCTCACTCTGGGGGTGGTGACCAGGCTCTCCTGCTCCTCCTGCTGAAGGAATGGGCCCCCTGCTCCCCCCAGGCCACAGGGACACTGCAGAACCAAGACCCCTATCCCCTCCCCAGCACCTCAAGGGTCCTTGGAGGTCCAGTAGTTCAACGCCCCCAGTTCTAGAGCAGCAGCCCCCTGAGGGATGAAGATGGGACTGAAGGTCGCTGCACAGGAAGGCTTCAACACCCACAGGCAGGCTGCATTCCATTCCAGAAGGTTCCCAGACTCCCACACCTCCTTCCAGAGCTGAGGCCTGGCATGTCCCCGGGTCCCCACATGGCCCAGCAGGGAGGGTGAGGCTGGGGGCCTCCAGGCCCACAGAAGCTAAACCCCCTACCCCAGCAGGTTGGTGGTCTGGACTCGGGCCCCACCCCGAAGCCTGAGACTCTCCATTGTTCTTTCCACACCTCAGATATCTAGGCACAGGCCACCGTGGGCCAGGCCTAGGCAGAGTGGGCAGTAGGGCAGAAGGGGCCACTGGAATCAGCGGTGGGGTGCAGGGGAAGCTCAGGACAAGCACCGAGGAGGGGCACGGGGAGGGATGGTGAGGATCAGGGCTGCCCGGATCTGGGGGTTGGGATACCAGGAGAGGGAGGGGTGCAGTGGGAAGGGCTGGTCTGTGCTGGTCTCTGTCTGAAGGCTCCCTGGTCCCTGGGGCCACTCTTGGACTGGACTCGAAGAAGGTAAGAGGGGGTGGGGGCTGGGAGCCCCAGGAGGCTGGTGACCAATGACCAGAGACTGGGACCAGGGGTGGCCGTGGAGGTGAAGAGGGAGCCCAGAGGCAGCCAGCCCTGGACTGGTATGTGTGGGGGCGCCGGGCATGGAGGGCTGGGGGGCAACCTGGATTGGCCAAGGCTCCCCTGAGCCCCAGCCCCACCAGGGCCAGCTTCCAGTTCCCTGGGACCTAGGCCTCGTGGTACCAGAGTGCTCAAAACCCAGTCCCCAGAGTATGGTCCTGGTCGGGCCTGGAGCACCAAAGAGTCCACCCCTGCCCCCTCCCCCAGGCCAGGGATCACAGAGGTTGTCCCCGGCCACCCTCACTTCCCCCCACACACAACATACCACAGACACTGGGTAATTTGGAGAGTTCACACTGGAATTGTCTAAATGTGTCGAGTTTTTCTGGGCAACCTCTTTAGCCCGTAGAAAAATGAAGCCCGGGGGCCCCTGGTGTTTCCAGGGATGACCAGGGCGCTTTCCTTGGAATTGCACACAACTTGCTGGAGTGCATTTGGAAACAATGACGAGCCAACGACACGCAAAGTAACACACGTTTTTTCTGACTCAGTAGCTTGGAGGGGCTGTATGGGGGTCTGGTGCCCAGAGCGGAGGTTCCAACCTTGGCTCCGGCATCTACTGGGACCTGGCAGAGTCCCTCTGGCTCTGGTTCGGCCTCTGTGCCTCATTTAAGGTTCCTGAGGACCCTTGACTCAGCAGTTCAGTTCATTTTGATCCAAGCAGTCCCTACAAGGCCTTTTTGTGTGGCTTAGCCAATCATGCATTCATTCAACAAACGTATGTGTGGGGCTAGAGGGGCGGGCAGACAGCTGGGGACCAGACCAAGAGGGCCCTGTGCAGGGAGACACACAGCCTAGTGCACACTGAGAAGCTGGCCAGCAGCCTCAGCCACCCAGCACTGCAGAGGGGCCCCTCCCAAGGTCCTGGAGAGACACCGGGCCCAGGGCCTAAGGGGACCTCTGGTCGGGTGGCTCACCCTGGGGGGCTGATGCCCATGTAGGAAGACCAGCTGGCTGCTGAGGCCCATAGCCCCAGAGGGGCATCCGGGCCCAGCAGAGCATCCCGCACAAGGCAGGAGGACACCCCACCCCCGCTTCTATTCTTCCAGGTCCTTAGTTCCCGGGGCCCCCGCACTGGGGAGAAGAGACCAGCCACACACACTGGGCCCCATCCCACATTTTAATCTACAGAACCCGTGGTGGCTGTTGATGTCGTTGATGTCGCAAGTCCTCCATGGGACACTACATGGTGACCACAAACCACACCCGGGGGACGTTGTGGATCCCGGGACTGTCCGTCGCCTCCACAAAGCTGGGTCCCCCAAGTGGCAGCTGGGTGTGCTCCAGGCTGGCCCTGGGCGGCGGAGGCTCCGTGTGAAGGGAGGGGAGGAGAAGACAGGACCAGCTGGCCTGTGTGGGGGGGAGCGGTGCAGCTGCCCGGATTCCAGGCCGAGCGCCACCACAGGGTCCCCCTGCTGCCCAGAGGCCGCCCCCATCGGAGCCCGGGGCTCTGAACACGCAGGCTCTGGGATCCGTAGCTCCGACCCCACGTGTCCCCGTGTCAAGGGCACATCGCTTCGCACTCTCACTTCGCAGAGGAGACGAGACTGTCCTTGCCGCAAACAGCAGCAGGACTCGGGGCAGGTTAGACAGCACCCGAAGGGTTCTGTGGGTTCTCAAGCCCCGTGTATGCCCACCTGGAACCGTCACGGGGTGGTAGGTCAGCAATGGCCGAGTTCATGGCCCAGCACGTTCCTGAAATACACCAGCCTAATTTCTGCAGCTGTGAAAGTAAAAGCAGTGATGGACCGGGGCGGCTGAAAGGGAGGTCTTCAGAGGCCTGGCGCGGGGCTCTGTCCAAGCTAGAGCAGACCCCCCGCCCATGGCGGGAGCAGCAGAAAACCCAACAACCTTCCACGTGGCCAAGTGAGAGTTCTGCACGTGGATTCTAGAAGTGATGCAGGTTCGGCCTCTGGGAAGTATCTCCCACAGAAGGGTCCCGAGGGCCTTGGTGGTCCCCAAGCATGCCACTGTCTTGGGTTTCCAGGCCCAGATTGAGACTAATTAAAGGTTTCCCTGCCCTTGGCACTTAAGTTAGAACCAGACTAGCTGACCCCCACGAGAGAGGGGATGCTCTGCCCGAAGGGAGGTGAGGCTGGGGCAGAGAAGTGAGTCACCAACTTCCTAATTTGGTCACATCCCAGAAGGCAAGAGCAGTCCAAGAGGGGAGAAGGAGGTCAGCGCAGTCTGCGGCTTCCGGGAAGGGGACGGGGTGGAGCCTCATTCTGGCGAGCCGGGAGCAGACCCCAGGGACCCTGTCTGGATCTGAGTCTCAGGGACTGGACCCCCCATGGCCAGCAGTGGCCAGGGGAGCCCTTGAACCACAGGGCCCAGGTCCCCCGAGCCAGCCCCAGACGGACAGGCCACCGCTGAGGGCGAGGACTTCCCAGACAAGGAGTCAGCCGCCCCTGGGCGCATCCTGGCAACCGTGGGCCTGGGAGGGAAGTGCCAGACCTCAAAGTGAGTCACTGCCCGGCTGATTCAGCCACCAGGCTGGGCGAGGTGAGGCTAGGGCGGTGGCAGCCAGGGGTGTCCTCCCAGCAGGGTGTGCGGGACGGCCTTGGTTGGCAAGCTGCCTCCTGCCGGCTGGACTCTCATTTCACATGGACTCTCATTTCTCTACCCGCAACTGATGGACGGGAAAGCTGCAGCTCAGAGGCTCACGCCCGTGAGACCCATGACAGGGTCACGGAATGGGGCACCCAGGGCAGCCCCCGGAAAAGCTGCCGCACCTGGATGCATGGGCAGCAAGAGGGGCTGCTGGGCCCAGCACTGGTCCATCCTCTGAATGCCCAGGTCAGACGGCCAGAAAGGGTGTCTCTGGGGAAGCCAGGCCACCTCCGTGGCCAGAATAGTGTCAAAGGAGCACAGTAAGCAGAAGAGGGCAGACAGGATGGCGAACTAATGAATGGGCCCGGGTGTCCACCGCAGGGCGGGCCTCTGACTCTGGGGCTCCCAGCGCCCAGCCTCCCATGAGCCCTCCCCAGGTCAGGGAGGGGATCTGGGACCACTGTGTTCCCTTCCAGGTGTCGTGGAGGGTGGTAAGGCCCAGAGATGCCCAGCGACTGGCCCAAGGTCACAAAGCAAGTGGCAGAGTGGCTCTGGGGGACGCTGGGTGTGTGGGGAAAGGGGCCAAGACCAGGCCGGGCTGTGCTGCCTGGCTGTGAGGGGTGAAGACGCAGCTTGCCGACCCCACCTGCAGCACCTCCTGTGTTCCTGCCCCCTCTGAAGCCTCCCCCACGGGGCTGTCCTTCTTGCTCTCCTCCCCAGTCAGGCCCAAGGTTCTCTAAGGGACACCAGACTCCTGGCTCCTGGGGTCCCCGTTCCGCAGGTGTAGACGAATGTCTGATCCCATCCCCGGGGCCACCTGCCTTCCCTGCCTCTGCGCTCTCTTCACTGCCCCTGAAACACCCAGCCTCTCTCTCTCTCTTTCCCTTGGGATCAAAACCTGGGCTGCCCTTTACCCGGTGCCCCCCTGTGCCCACGTCTTGCAAAACACGTGGGCGGTGCCACGAGCCAGATCTCCATGTGGATCCAGCAAACGCGCAGGCCATCCCATCGGTGCGAGGGGCGCCGTGTGCGAGCCACTCCCTCCCCACCCCACCCCACCTAAGCCTGGCTCCCCTCCTATGTGTCATCATTTCACAGAGGGCATGCAAGTGGCATGTGAATTCCAGAGCCCGTGACCCTCGGGCTGGCTCTTCTGCTCAGTTCTGGCTGACGCGCCAGAACTACTGCTGCTGTATTGCCGACTGGCTCCTCACCATAGCCGAGCCACATCCCGTGGCAGCTCGTGGACAGCCCGCTGAAGGATGCCTGGGGAGCCTCCAGCCTGAGGCCATGTGAATAAGGCTGCCGTGAGGCTCCCCTTGAGGTGCTGCGTTTTTCTGGGGCAAGTACCCAACAGCACAGCCGCTGGGCCAGACAGTGGTCCCTGGTTAGGTGTGGGATTTTTAAATTTTTTATTAGTATTTTTTAAAAGGTTTATTTATTAAAGAGAGAGACAGCGCTAGTGCACGTGAGTGGATGACCCTGTGGCCCTGGGCGTTGTCACCACGTTTCCCCACGGCCGCCCTGACCAGTGTGGAGAGCGGACCCTAACCACGTGCATGTTCTTCTGTCCCCGCATCTTGCCACCTGCTTGGGCGCCTGGGTGGGACGTTCGCTCACGCCCCAGCCGAGCATCCAGAGCTCTTCCCTTCGTGGGCCATGTGGTTTGAAAACCTCTTCTCATCTGTGGCTCGAAGTTTCTGAGGCTGTTGCAGGACAAATGGTTTTCATTTCCAGGAATTCCACGTAATCCCATTTCCCTTTTGCGGACGGCGCGCTGGGGGTTCAGTCTCAGAGCAATGCCCCAGCCGGCTCGCCATCGAGGAGCTTCTGTCTGCGTGTCTGGAAGTTTTATACTTCTGTCTTTACATGTAAGCTGTGAGCTGTTTTGAGCTCATTTTGGTAGAATCTGGGGGACCTTGGTCAAAGTTTCCCTTTTTTTTCCCCCGACCTGTGGAAGCCAGAGGCTGGCTTTCCCAGCATTTTCCTCCTTCACCCAGGAGGTTGCCTTTATGTGTTTATTCAAATGTCTCTTGGGGCCCAGGGAGCGCCCGGCCCTGCGAGGCACCCAGCACCTGCGCGCACAGGGTTCACCCACGGGCCTGCCCCAGCCACGCCCTGGCCCTCCGGAAGCCCCTCAGGACTGTGGTGTCCGCATCAGCCCCCTGAGCAGCCAGGAGACACGGGGCCCCTGGGGACGGAGGCAGTCCTGGCCACGGCAGCTGGGGACCAAGGGGGAGTGCGTGGGTCAGTCTACGTGGCCACAGTCCCCAGCGCCTGCCCCCCCCCACCCCCACCCGCCGCAGACCCCATCCCGGCAGCTATTCTGTACCGCGCCCCTGGCACCGCCCTGGGGGCCGTGATGGGACAGGAACAATCGCCTGGCTTGTTGTCTCAGGCACACAAAAGTGTGCTTTCACAAGCCCTACAAGACCCGGTCTATGCCCACCAGGCGCCAGAGGGAACAGGCCCAGGGCCCAGCTGGGGAAGATGCTGCTCTGGCCCACGACCCCCGCAGTGGGCAGCAGGGACTAGAGCCCACCCTCCAAGTCAGGGGGCCCCACCCTGCCCGGCCCAGGGCTTCCTGAGAGGAGGACTACGTTCAAAGTGGCACAGCTGGTGGTCTACCCCAGCCTCCCAGATGGGCCCAGAGCTCGGCCCCAATCCCGGCTCAGCGTCTGTGTGAGCATCCTTCAGCTGCTATAACAAACTGCCAGGCCTGGGGACTCAAAGCATCTGCCTTCCTTCTGGGTCCCCCGGTGCCTCCACGCCCACGCTGGGAACCGGGCTCTGAAGACAATGGAAGGATGCCTGTTGCCACGGCCGGGCTCAGCCTTGCACATAGGGGCGAGGGAAAGCTGGTGGGCAGCGATCACCTCCTCCAGCCTCCAGCCTCCAGCCTCCAGCTTCTCATCTGGAAAATGAGACCTCAGAGTGCAATGTGACCTCTCTGCCTGTGGTTGTCTGGACACCCCCCATGCCACAATGTTGGAGGTGCCCGGGGCCTCCAGTACGGCTCAGGGCTCCACTTCTCACAGGGCTCTCTGACCACCAACAGCCATGGCAGTAGCCAGCACAACTCAGCAGTGAGAGCCCTGCCTTCAGGGCTGCCCAAAGTTTCCGTGACACCCTTCTCTGCAAGTGTGACCATTACTAATGACAGCATGGTTCAAAGTGACCTCCAGGACGAGGTCTGCTTCTTTGCTCCCTCAGGCCACTCACTGGGGGAAGCCAGACGTCACATCACTGAGTCATGGGGAAGCCCATGTGGCCCTGGGAGCCGTCCCACATCAGAACCGAGCCTTCTGTCCACAGCAGGGACAGTCCTGGGAGGCGGCCCCAGGGAACGCAGACCCAGCCCCCTGGCCTCTACCTCTTGAGGGACCCAGGCCAGAACCTCCCAGCTAAGCTGCTTCAGGTCCTGCCCAGCACGTGGAGATGGCCACACAGCAGACACGTGATGACTGGGGCTGCCAAATTTGGGGAAATTGTTACGTGGCAAGAGGTAACAGAGAGGCTTCAGGCCCCAATCCCAGTTCTGCCTCCTTTAAGTGGGTCCCTCAAGACCCATCTCCACTGTGCCTGGAGTTTTCCCCCAGTCTTTCTCGCTGTCCCTCCCAAGCCCAGCCCAACACGCCAGGGTCCCACTGGGGTCGGGCGCCTGGGCCCCCTGCCCTCTGGGATGCTCTAGCTTCAAACCAGGACCTTCCACACTGAGCCATAGGATGCTGAAGATCTGTAATGGACTTAGAAGGCCGTAATTCACACGTACATCCCTCCCGGGTCCACGTGTAACTTTCACAAAAGCGAAGGAGGAAGCCGCTGACAATGACAGTATGTGTCCAGGGCTGTAGATGGTGGCCTCACAGAGACGGGGTATTTCCTCACTGACTTTGTTTTCACCGGCTCCTGGGGAACCCGCACTCACACAGGATCCGGAGGCCCGGGAAGGGTGCCCTCCAGGTCTGCGCCTGCGCTGTCCCGAGGGGCAGCCACCAGCGGCGTGCGGCTGTTGTGGGATGCAGGAACGTGCCTGGGAGAAGGGCTTCGCGATATAGGTGCCAACACCAAAGATGTGATTCCCGGAACACGGTGTCTCTTGTCCACTGTTTTCTATACTGTTAAGATGTTCGAAGCACAAATGACAATGTTTTCAGAGCACTGAATTAAATAAGATATATTAGTGTTATTACTATTTTTAAGTAGGCGGCAAGCCTAGCAAGGAGCCCAGTGCGGGGCTTGAACCCACGGCCCTGAGATCAAGACCCGAATTGAGATCGAGAGCTAGATGCTTAATCAACTGAGCCACCCAGCTGCCTCTAAATAAAATCTTCATTAAAATGAACTTTTTTATAGAGACAGAAAGCCGATGGCAGGGCTGGGGGAGCAGGTGGGGGTTAGTGTGTCACGGGGACATTGAGGGGGGATGGAATGTTCTGGAGACAAGACAGCGGTGATGGTTATGAATGCGCTGAATGCCACGGGACTGTATGTTTAAAAATGGTTAAAACGCTAGACTCTATGTTATGTCTATTTTAACTCAAAAACCTGAATCTCACTTGCTTTTGCTCCTGTTTTTGTAGTGGCACCAGAACACTCAGAACGACATACTGGGCTCCCGTTACATTGCTATCATGCCGTGCTTTGAAGTGTGAAGGTTTTTTATTGTTCAAATAGATACTTTGGCAAGAAATTTGAGCAGAATATGTGTTGAATTCCTAAGACAGAACAGAGAAACGGTTTGAAGACCACTGCCAGTCCCAGGCCCCTGCCCCTGCTGTGAGGTCCTGTGGCTGCCCGTTTTGAGCATCTGGGACCACACGACCTGGACAGCTGGAGGCCAGGTGGCCCCATGGCCCCGAGTTCATGGGCAGAGCCTAGAAACCTCAGGTGGCCAGCACTTGCGGTCCTTCAGGAAGCTCCTGGGGGTGGTGGGATAGAAGAGCAGGCCAGCCGGCTCAGCATGGGGGTCCAGAAGAGCCTCCCAGGAAAGACCACGTGGTTTAGCGTGATGGACCACCGCCTGGTGAGCCCTCCTGAGTACGCCCCTCAGAACCTCACCTCTGGCCAGAACTCGGGTGGACTGGGTCCCACTACAACTTCCCCCAGCCTCATGGCTCAGAGCTGAGAGCCACACCCCTCGCCCATGTCCTCTGTGAGTGGAGATCCTTCTCCTAGCCTAGGGATAACTTCGGGGAGGGTGCACGCAGGGTTCTCCCCATCCTGGACCCACTAGCTGCTGCCCAGCCCAGCAGCAGTGATTTTCTTTAGGTCATTCCTCATTCTGGAGTTCCTGCATGGCCAGACCAGGGCAGAATGACCTGCATGGGTGCTGGCATCCCTGCTCCTGGCTTGGCAGTGGCTTTCCCAAGGAGCCTGGCCCCCGTCCAGCCATGAGAAAAGGCACTTGGCTGGTGGCCGCCCGGCTCCTATGGGCCCTTCCCAGCCCCACAGCAAGGCCGGCAGTCCCAAACGGTGGGGCTGCATGTGAGTCCGTTTGACTCCAGGGTGAAGCCTGCCTGCTGGCCTGGGAGAGGCTGGGGGAAGCTAGCAGCATGGGGTTAGGCTCTGCCCAGAACTGCGGCTTCCAAAGTCTGGATACGAGGACTGAGTCAGGGGGGCTCCCCGTCATCACCCCCGATTCCTGGCTTAGAAACCCCGGCCCATCCAAAGCACCTCAGGTGGGCAAGGGGCCTGTGTCCTTGCCCACAGTGCCCTACACCCAAGGCACCATAGTGAGTTCTTGATAACAGGATGGAGGGCAGGGACACCCACACTGACAGAAGAGACAGCCCCACTCTCATACAGGTGGATGGATAAATACGACGTGGTCCACACAGTGGGTGTCAATCAGCCGTTAAAAGGAACCGGACCCCCCTGCCCCATGGGGTCGAGCCCTGAGGACACCGGCCAGACACAGAAAGGCACGCATGGGGAACCCATGCACACGAGGACCGGGAATCGTCAGACTCACAGACACAGAGAACAGACAGTGGGGCTGGGGCTGGGGAAGCGGGCAGGGATCCGTGTGTCATGGGGACAGGTCTCCATGTGTGGGAATGGAACATTCTGGAGTTGGACTGGGGAGACAGTGCCCCTGAACTGGACGCTGAGAAATGGTTAAAGTGGTCAGTTTTAGGTCACGTGTATTTTACCACAATAGAAAAACAAAAAGAAAACGCTCCTCTGTAAAGGATTTCAGACCAAGAGATCGAGTCGGGAGGGGAGAGTTCATTGCACATTTAATATGACATGCAGCATTCAGAACATCGCGACGAGTTGGGTGGGCTCACACGTCACAGAAACTCCGCGGGCAGAGGCAGGGCTGGCGGGGGCCCCCCAGACGTGCACAGGAGAGCAAAACCAGGGGAACTGCGCCATGTGGTTCTTGGCTCCGGGAGGCTCTGCACTGCCCCCAGGCCTCTCTCACTCACAGGGTACCTGGACAGAAAACACATCTGGGGGGAGCTGAATGGATCTGGCCTTGGGACTGTGGGGCCTGGGGCTGTTTGCTCCTCTTCCTGTTATAGGAGGGTGAAGCTTCGTTTGCACATGTCTCCTGGGCAAGGGCAGAGTCCAGTGGGGCATTGCCGGGCATCTCAGAAGGGGCCCCTGGCTCTCACGTTATCTAGCACGTGTCTATAAGACCTCTCCCCTCTCTCGGAAGGTCGCCAAGAAGCTGTCTTACAAACAAGCTGCAGAGCAGACATCATCCTGACCCCCTGTCCCCGGGAGAGCAGTGCTCCTCAAATGGTGGGGCGCCCCCAGCTCCTCATGTGCCAGGCCACCCCAGGGGCACCGCCCAGGGGAGATGAGGGCACGTGCCACTCGACCATGTCCTCCTCTAAGGGTTCCTGTGAGCCTGGGTCACCAGAGGCTCTCATGCCTGGGGCCTTCTGTCCCTCACACTGACTTCCCCGGAAGCTGGGGGTCCCTCCAAGACACTCCCCAAAGGTCACCGCACCACCCTCAGGACTGGAGCCCTGATCACATGACCTTCAGCCCACCCAAGCCAGCCTGGACTCTCATTGGGCCCTTTGGCCACCCAGGGGCAGGCTGGTCAGAGAAGACACACAGGGAGGGACGTGGGGAGGGGCCGCTGGCATCTCCTCAGCCCAGGGGTCTCTGGGGACCTTTTTTTGAAGTGCACAGGGTGACTGTTTTTTCCCAAACAAAAGCCTGGAGGGAGGGGTGGCCTCACGTGGCCAGGGTGCCCACCCCCCTCTGCGGCCCGTGGACACAGACGAGCTCGCCAGCACACAGAAGCTGGGCAGCGGGGCTGCGGGGCTCAGACGGTGAGGGAGATGAAGCTGTTGTAGCGCTGGATGTTCCTCTTGAGGATCTCGGAGCAGGGGCCCAGCACACGCTCAAAGCGGGGCCGGTCCAACTTGACACACTTGAGGGGCCCTCGGGCCACCACGGTGGCCGCCCGGGGCCGGTTCAGCAGCAGCGCAATCTCCCCTGGGGAGCGAGAGGGTGGTCAGGGGCCCGGCCCCCAGGGCTGCCCGCACTGCTCAGGTCCACTGGATTCCAGCAAGCTCCTCCCGGGAGCACCGACACGCAGTTTCCCATCCATCTGCCGAGACCCCGACCCCGCAGGGGCTTGGGGGGCTAGGGGTTCAAGGTCATGCCCTCCCAGGGGCAGCTGCGTCTAGGACACATCCATTGAGGGCACCCCAGCCTGCTCCCTGCATACCCCCCATGGCTCTCCACCTCAGCGCCCTTCCAGGGAACCCCCCACCCCACCATGAGACTCACACTCTGTGAGTGCGGGGACTCCAGACTCACCAAAGTAGTCGGAAGGCCCCAGGCGCCCCACCTCCACGTACTCCTCGTTGGGGGACCGGCGCTGGAGGACGGAGGCCGTGCCCTGCAGACGCCAAGGGGATACGTGAGGATCAGTGGTTGGAGTGGGCATGGGCGGGGGCGGGGAGGATGGCCTGAAGTCACCCAGCGGGGGGGGTGGTGGTGGTGGTGGTGATCACACCCAGCAGGAGGTCATAGGTTGGGGTGTCACACACAGTGGGGGGATGCACAGGTAGGGGGTCACAGCCACCAAAGTTGGGGTCACACCCAGCTGGGGGGGTCACATGTAAAGAAGTCAGAGGTGAGGAAGTCACAAGCAGGGCCCACAGGTAAGAGGTCACCCAGCAAGGGGACATGACCAAATCTCCCTCCTGCCAGCTTCCATCCATGTGCTCCCCCTTCTAAGGTGAATTCAGGGTTCTCCTCCTTGGAAACAGAAGGGTGTGGGGTTGGAACCATGCTGGGGTCTGGCCAAGGGCATGAGGCTGCCAAAGGCCATGCAGTGGGGAGGATCTTGGAGCTGACCTTGGGCTAGCTCTCAAGGACATGGCACTCCTGCAGGATGGGCGTGGCCTTGGGTCCCGCTCTGAGCAGCGTGGCTCCCTCCTGACCCCCAAATAGGGGTGTCTGCAGACGCTACCAGCTCAATAACTAATGCAGGCCTGGATGGCCAGCACGAGGCAGTCGAAGTCTCCCGCTCGGTGGGCTGGCAGCCTCACACCGGGGCAGGGACGTGTGGAAGCTCTGGCGCTGGGCGGCTCTGACCCCAGGACCCCCTCGCCTGCCAAGCCCTCGGGCTGGGCCCTGTTTAGGGGAACTGAACACCAGCCTCATCCATGCTGCCTTGTTGTACACCTGCCAGCAGGCTGGCCCCACTGTGGAGACTGAAAGGGAAGCTTTAAAAACGGCCCAGAGTACCCAGACAGGGCTCAACACCGACCCTGCAAAGGGATGTCAACCAACACGTAGTGTCCCTCCTGCAGCCTCCTCACCGGGAGGGGTCACCTGCTTCTTCAGGGTGGCCAAGGGGACTGGCCCAGGAGGACGCGGGCCCCTGCGCCCCCCACTACCCTCTGCCACTACGGTGTGCCCACAGCTCTGCAGCCCAGCTCCCCAGTGCCCTTGCCGCACGAATAAACGTGATCTTTCTCCAAGGTAGGCTCAGTTCTCCGGCTCACCGTCTCTGGCCTCACTGTGTATGGGTTAATGAGTAACTCCTGCCTCTCTACGGTCTGGAGGGAAACGCGGCAGTCAAAAGACCCTGCCAGTGCAGCCAAGCCTAGAATCTCCAAGCACCTATCGGCAACCCCTCCGGCTGGATTCCCCATGCCGGGACCACTCAGCTCGTGCGTGTCTAGGGTGTTTATGAAGCTAGTTGATGGATGGCGCCAGACGTCTGAACAGCCGGGCGACGCCGCCACCCCCAGGAGCTGTGGCTGCCGGGGGGCCTGGAGAACATGGGCTCCCTCCCCGAGCCCTGGGAAGGAATGAAGTCCTGGGACCCTGGCCCACACTGTGGGTGACGGCTGAGGGTGACATGTGGCTCTGATGTCACCAGCCTTGGTCCTCCTGCAGTGGGACGTGGGGCAGGTCACCTGAACCCCACATGTGTTTGCTGTGCCTGGGGCCACCAGGACAGGCATTATTTGTCTCGATACCCCACTGTGCCGACCTAATTCTTTTTCACACTGACGTCCTTTAACTTGTGATGCACGTAATCTACATGCCTTTCATTCCCGTTTTAGACAACTTTCCACTTTACAATCGGATCGTTTCCTTCTTCCAAAACTGCAGGCATGGACCTGGAGGCTTCTGGTTTGCAGAATTACTCAGGGACACTCCAGGCCTACAGCTTCCTTCAGAGGCTTTGAAGCCCCCAATGTTAGCAAACCCAAGCAGAGGGGCTGGGGGCTACTGTCAGGCCTCAGAACCACAAGACGTGGCAAGGCCTGGGAGCTGGCTGATTCAGCCGCCCAAACGTGGGCCAGGGACCTGGGCTTATTCCCACCTCCTGCTCTGGTGACCTCGGTCCCTCCTGGTGTCACAGCCGCTGCCACTGTTGTGGGAGTCACCCAATGTCTTCCCCTGCCATCAGCAGGCAGAGAACCCACTTCTTCCTCCTACAGCTCTCCTATCAGCAGGAAACCTTCTAGAAGCTTCTAGCAACCTCTCCTCATGCTGCATTGACCCAACGAGGTCAGACGCTCACGGAGCTGCTGAAGAAATGGTGAGCACCAATGGGGAGGGGTTGGGGATCCTGGCTGGGTTCACAGAAGGAGCAAGGATGGGCTCGGTGCGGGGCAGCTCAGGTCGGCCACATGGACATTCACCTGAGCCCACCAACCCCCATGCGACGGGTCCTACGTCCTTTCTGGTGGTGCACAAAGACGAGGCAGGCTGTGACCTCCAACACGGGGGAGCACACGCACCCTATCTGCGGGCCCTCGGAGGACGTGTGTGCTCCTGCATGCGGGTATCCCTGTCTCAGCCAGATGGCCACCAGGCTTCGCGAAAAGAAAGTGCCCACAGGAAGAGCCCTCGGCAAACACAGGGTAGGGAATAGCCCTGTCGGTTGTGAGCCGAAGCCCCAGGCCTCCTTCATGGGGATCGTGACCACGTGACCCTGTTCTCACAGACAGACTCTGTTTGCGTGGCTGTGACACCAGTCCCCAGCCACGTGGGAGGGCCACGTGGAACAGCTTCCTGGCCCAGGACACATGCTCAACAGAAGATGCCGATCTGTTCTGGGGCCCCGACCCAGCAGCACCGACTCCCCGAGCCCAACACCAGCCCCCAGCGCCCTGGCAGGACTGTTGAGGACCACTGTCTGCCCAGCACAGGTTGACCCTGAAGGGTGCAGACCTCCACCCAGCAGAGAGCCGTTCCCACGGCACCACACGCCCCGGGTCCTGGAAATAACCCTCCAGTCCGAGCTGTGCTTCCCAGCCCGCTGTGAGGGCAGCAGAGACACCCTCGTGGGACCGTGAGCTGGAACGTTCAGGGCTGGAAAAACGTGCTTGCCAAAACTCCGGATCATATTCCCCAAACTTCTCACTCAGTGATTCTAACCCTGGTCTGAAAATAAACCAGGTCACACGGAACGCGGCCTGGGAGGACGCAGGACCAAAGAGAGCACCGGCGTCCAGGGGCGGGGACCGTAAATGGCCCGTTTCCTTCAGCATCTGTTTGAGGTTGGGTTTTTTTGGTTTTTTTTTTTTAAGATTTTATTTATTTATTTGACAGAGAGAGATCACAAGTAGGCAGAGAGGCAGGCAGAGAGAGAGAAGGAAGCAGGCTCCCCGCGGAGCAGAGAGCCTGATGTGCGGCTCGATCCCAGGACCCTGGGATCATGACCTGAGCTGAAGGCAGAGCCTTCACTGAGCCACCCAGGAGCCCCATCTGTTTGAGTTTTAAACGTCTCCTCTGAAAGCAAAACCCTAACCATCGCTTTGGTTTCCTACAACAGGCAGGCAGGGACAACTTCTATGAGAGAGACCCAGCAGAGGCGGCAGCAGTGACTGTGAGGGCCCGGCAGGAAGCCCGAGGCTTTGGGCCAAGAGGCCCCCTGACCGGTCCTGCAGGGGGACGGGCCCTCGGGGACACAGCCGGGCTCCGGACCCGTGCTGTGTGTGCAGCAGGCGTCGTTGCTACACCCCTGTATTCGTTCTCCCTGGTGTGCCTTCCCGCGCCCCTATCCACCTCCCCCTCCGCCTCTTGGAGCCCCAGCCTGGTGGGATGCTAGATGTGGCCAAGTCTAGTGGGAGCTGGGGGCTGGGGGCAGACGCCCAATGCCTGCTGGCCCTCGACGGCCCCCAGTCCAGGCTCAGGAAGGACGGCGTCCTTCAGACCCTACATGTACCCCTGAGTGACTGAGCACCAGCTCTGAGGCTCCTCCTGCATTGGCCGCGTGGGCAATGTTGGGTTTCTAACGGAGTAATCGTCTCGGCAGACGTTAGTGTGTCCCGGTGTCGGGCCCAGCGAGGGTGTCCTCTATCCATTCTGGGGAGCTGGACCCTTATCACTGCCCAAGCACAAGTCCGCCTCTCGGCAGTGTGGCCAAAACACTCGGCAGATGGCATCACACGCACGCGGCTAGCCACGCGGGGCGCACACTGGCCTGCACTCTTACTGGTGTCCAGTGGATTCTCCGTGAGGCCGGGGCCAGGCCAAGGGAGGATGGCACAGGTACGTGGGCCCCAGGGCCGGGGCTCCAAGAAGCGGGTGGGGAACGCCAGAGTGGGGGGCACCACAGGCCCTGCGTAGGGAGGGTTCCTTCTCCAAACCGGGAATGGTCTCATTCCCTCTGAAGCCAGGCAGCACCCGTGACAAGCTCAGGAAAGTGTCTGGCGACTCACGCTCCGGTGGGCAGGGGCGATGTCTGGGAGACAAGCAGGTGGCCCCACCACACGTGTCCTTGAGCGGAAGGACAGGGGTGTGTGGGTCACACAGCACGGCTCCATCCCTCCAGGCTCTGCTCCCCATGCCCAGTTCTTCCCTGCCATGCAAGCACCCACGGCTTCTGCAGGCCAAGGCTGGAGATAAGCAGGAGCTTGCCAACTCAGTGGTGTCCCAGCGAGACCTCTGGGTGGCCTGGGTGAGGTTGGGCTTGGGGGAGCCGATGGCTTCCAGTGACTCAACCCTTAGACCCAAAGGAGGGTAGGGTGACAGTGGGCACAACTGGGCTGGCAGCCACCCCCTGTGCTCCCAGGACACGGCTGCCTCAGCCTGCAGACCCGGGCCCAAGGCCCCCCAGCCCAGCCCAAGGGCACGCACAGCACCTCCTCCTTTGAGAGAGGCTAACACATGTAGGACAGGTCAGGAAGGTCCGAGTGTGGCCCCAGCCAGAGCAACTGAGAGAGAAGGTGAATTAAAAGGTTTCTCTCCTGCTTGACCACTGCTCCCCGTGGGAAGTTCTAGTGGGACCAGAAGGACGATGAGGCCACAGGTGGTGGGTTTTGGGGGCCTGGAGTCACAGGGCAGGCCTGGGCCAGTCCTGGCACCAAGAAGCCATGACTTCTACCCTGGCTGTCTGGGGAGCTGTGAGCTTAGTCCCTGCTTCTCCTGGCCTCAGTTTCCCCCCAGGCCCTGGCCAGGATCCATGGAAGCATGGGTGTGAGCATCACTGGGAGGCTCCTGGTGTTCTCTGCACTGAGAGGGTAACAGTCACTACCTCAAGGACTCGCAGGATCATTGGGACACAGAGTGAGCTCAGGAAGCAATGGCAGACTCTGTCAGGACCAGCACCGGGAGCAGACGGAACACAGAGCTGGTTGGACAGACTCCTGTGGTCCATGAGAGAATGTCAGCCTGCCTTCTAAAGGAAGGAACAACCCCTGCCCCCACAGGGACGAGCCCCAAGGACACTAGCCAGACACAAAAGGACACTCATGGAGACCCTCCCCCACACACGAGGACCCAGAGTCGTCAGAAAACAGACGGTGGGGCTGGGGGAGTGGGTGGAGGTCCGTGCATCATAGGGACAGGGTCTCCATGCGGGGATGGAATGTTCTGGAGCTGGATGGGGGAGGGAACGGTGACCCTGAACTGGACGCTGAGAAGTAGCCACGATGGCAAGTCATATACTGTGTGCGTTTTACCACAATTCAGAGAAATGGAGATCATTTCAAGGAGGGCCCGGCCCTGGGAATTCCCACTGGCCCTGTGCCTAGACTTGGGCTCTCCTGTTCCTGCATGTTGGGGTCATGCTCTGGGCACCCCACATGGCCCCCCGTCCACATCCACGCTCTGTCTCAAGCAGCTCACGGGCAGGGGGCCTCGTGCTTATTACTAAGCTGCCCACGCTGCAGACAAGCACTCGGCTGTCCCTCCAGAGGGACACACTGGGGACACTCATCTTTTGGCCCACTCCTGGCATCCCAACTTCTGGAGGTGGGGCCTGCAAGCCCTGAGTCCCGGGGGGACCCTGGCTCCAAGGTGGGGGACTTGACACCCCAAAACCTAACTCGTCCCGAATGGCACATCTGTAAGGTTTTAACTGTCTTCGTGGCAGTGGTGTGCATGCTTCTCGGCCCTCCTCTTGCGGGGCCAGGGACCCAGCGGGACCATGCAGGATCCTGTGGCCAGCATGCACATGGCCCGCGGCCCCCTCTGGGAGCACCTACAGGCCTGTTGGCACCTGCATGGGCAACAGACAAGATCTGGAATCACAGGCCCCGGGATGTCTCCAGTCTTTGTTGGGGGGGGGCGCTCTCCATCTGGGGAAACACTCCCCAGACTCCTTGCATTTTGTATGCCAACAGCAAACCCAGGAGGAACCCGTCAAGGGGCAGGCGTTTGTCAGGAACGCCCACAAGCAGCTGTGGGCAGAGGCGGGGAAATTTCGCCTTCCTAAAGACTCTTCCGTGTCACTGGCCTTATTCCAGCAAATGACACTGTCATAACACGATTTTTCAATTTTGGGGTTTTCTTAGAAAAGGCTCTCATCTGAGGTCCAGCCTCGGCCACCAGCAAGGTGACTTGTACAGCCTAGAGTCTTCATCCACAAACAATCCGGGGGCAGCCAGCACCAAGGCCCCGGGTCACAGGAACGTGCACTGAGTCCACCCTCCAGCCCATGTGCCAAGGTCATTCCGGAGCCCAGAGAGCCTGGCCTGCCCAGGTCCTACCTGATGGGTCAGCAGGATGTGTGGCTGTGCCCGGTCAGGAGGTCATTGGGCAACCAGGTGGAGACACGTCAGAGCCCAGGAGCCCCTCAGGCCCCTGAAACCCTCTCAGGGGCCATCAGAGCCTCCCTTGGATGGAGCCCCTTCTGGGGTCAGAGTGGCCCAGGCAGTCAGTCACCCCAGAGGGACATCCAGGTGTGGAGTGGGTGCCGGCATGGGCCTGTCAGATGCAGCCATCATGCTCCCTGGCATTTACCCGAAGGGCCCAGATGAAGACTTAGGTCCACAGAAAATTCACGCAGGGATGTCTACACACTTCATCACAACCAGCAAGATGACCCCGAGCAGGTGAGCAGCTCCCATGCTCCGTGCAGACCACAGGCCACGAATCTGCACACTGATTACAGAGACCGACCCAAATGTCACACCGTGGGACCCTAAGGGCCAGGCACTCTGGGGAAGCTGAGCTGTGCACACAGGAGGGGAAGGCCTGCTGCCGGGGCTTCGGGGCAGAGGGACAGACGGTGCCGGGGGACTTTCAGGGCCATGAACACTGGGGGACACCCTGGGGTGACACCGGTCATCACTGTCCAGACCCACAAAATGCACACCCACCTAGAGGGACCCTGGTGCCAACTGTGGTCTCTGGGTGACGACAACACGTTCGCATGGGGCTGATTGTGAAAGATACCCCGTCTGGGGGACATGGATGATGGGGCAGCCTTTTGGGGGAGCAGGGAATACAGGAAATCTCAGCCCCTTCCACTCAATTCTGCTGTGAACCTCAAACTGCCCTAAAAAATGAAGTCTTACAAGTCAGGGAGTAAGAACTCTGAAAACTCTGTTGTCTCTCCTTCCGGGGACTGGGGCTAGCAGGCCAGCAAACACCTGTGACCTCAGGCCACCCCCACCAAGCCTGGGCGCTAAGAGAGGGCACCCACCCAGGCCCCAGGAGCTTGGAAACAGGCTTCCTCTAGTTTGGCCCAGAAGGAAAGCTGTGACCTTTGTGCTAGAGACGTCTGGGCCAGTCGACCATCCTTCACCAATGACCTGCAGCCTCGGCCTGGACACACACCCTTCGTCCATCTCCGTCTGGACCTCCAGCCCCCAGCCCCAACCTGCACACCTCACCATCCCAGTCGGTGGGGGTGTCCCTGCTACCACCAGGCCTCCTACCACCGCGGGTTACTGTGCCACTTCCAGGGACCCTGCTTTGGCCTGGGACCCAAGGCAAGTCTGTGCCAAGTCCATGGGGCGATTTCGCTCCTCCCCAAATAAATACCTAGCTGGTAGCAGCTGCCACCCACTCCCCAGCCAGCGCACAGTGAGGGCACAGCACGGCCGAGTCACAGACAACCCCAAGCAAAGAAGAACACACCCAGCAGGGCATGGGGCGACCCCCTTCCTGCTCCCCAAGATCCTGGTGAATCTGCATGCCCACCAGAGGGGTCCACATGTCTGAGCGGTAAGCAGGGCGAGGCACTGGCCAGAAGGCGGCTTGGGGAGCAATGGTAGTCCCATCACTTCAGCACAGTGGACATTCACAAAATTAATTTGCTAAGAGGGCAGATAAGCCAAATCTGGAGTTTCCATGGTAACGCCTCCCCAGTGGCCAGCTGGTACAGGACGGAGCGTGAAGCTCTCTGTTGGAATTTTATGGGAACCAGCTGCCCTCATCATCCCCCCCAACCCCATGACCCAGCCCCGGTCTTGGCGGGGTCCTCGTGGGCATGCAAAGTGGGGCCACGTGGCCCAGCGCCGAGCCCCATCCACATCCTTGTCCATTTTCCTGGAGCACGGAAACCAGGAGGCAGGTCTTGGCACAGACACTCTGTTCTCTCTCTGCCCGACGCCCTCTCCTTGCAGAGGCCCCGGTCGGCCTCACCCCACGGGCTGCTGCAGGTCCCCGTCCTGGGAAGGCCCAGTCCCTGCTCTGTGTCCATTGCCAGGTTTATAGGGCAAGGGTCTCACTCAACTGCTGGAACATTTTCCTAGAGCTCTGGGGATCCAGTGTCGAGGAGATTCAGACACAGCCGGTATTTGCAGGGCTGCGAGACAGGAAGACCACCTCTCCCAGGGGGGCCTGCCCCGCAGAGACAACACCCCACCCCGGGCTCAGCTGAGCCCGGGGATCCTGAAGCCCCACTCAGCCTTCCACACTGGGCTCCCACCCGCCGGCAGGTGTTCATGACTAAGTGTCTGTGGGGGCCACTGTCCACACCTGTGCAGGACAGGGGGGTCTCTGCCAGGCTCAGCCACACCTGGGGGATCTGCACTGCGGGGAGGACACATACAAGGAAGCAAACTCAAAGACCTTCTGCCAAACAGAGTAGACACTCAGCCGGGCAATGGCATGAGGAGACAAGGGGCCTGGTGCCCCTTGTTGCTCTGATGAAACTAGGATGGGCAGCACCAAGCCAGCCAGTCCGCCGAAGCCCCAGCCTGGGTCTGTAGCCCCATTCCTCACAGCAAGTACGTCAGCAGGCACCCAGTGCCCAGACCTGGGCCTCAGGGCCCTACACACCCACCTATGCAAAGACCAGACTGTTCTGGAAAAGCCAAGAAGCAGGGGCATCAGAAAGGGGTTCTGCAGAGAAACCCCCAGTGGGATGTGTGTGTGGATAGAGGTTCACCTTACGGAATTCGCTTGCATGACAGCGGGGACCACAAGTTCAAAATCTGCATGGCCAGCGGCTGGCAGGGAGTGTCTCTTCTTGGGGGGCCTCTGTCTTCTTTCTCTCAAGGAAAACCTTCAACTGATCAGATGAGGCCCACCCACACCATGGAAGACCCGCCCCTTCATCCAACATCAGCTGATGTCACTGTTAATCCCATCTGAACCTCCGCAAAAACATCTAGAGTGGGGTTGAGCAAACCTCTGACATCTGGGAACGTAGGCCCCTTTCCTGCTATCTCCGTGGGGCAGGGGGTCACACTGCGAGAAACTGGCAGTTAGTGCGTTATAACATGCACGTGTGCCATTAGCAGAAGGAAAAGAGGACAATTCAAACCAGAGAGATCACGCACCTGGATGCTTCCTGCCAAGTCTCCCAGAAGAACACAGGTCGTCCTCACTGCATGTCCCATGTGTGTGGCGTGGGGTGTCTCTGCTCCCACGGAAACATCAGCCACGCCCAGCAGGGTCTCCAAAACTATCTAACCAAGGGCATAGCGTCCAGAGCGAAAGTGCTTGCTCTACAAACCCACAACCAGCACTACCTTCTCCTGCTTTGTTCTAGAACGTTCTTGGTCGACTCCTGGGCATCTCAACCAGGGACCACCCAGGCAGCCTCCCAAGGCTGTGGTGACACCCCCAGGGGACAAGCGTCCTCCAGCCCCACCTGCGACTCCCCTGGGAGCTCATGGGGCACGAGGGGGGGTAGCGGGGCTGGTGGGCCTGACCTGTGTGCCTGGCAGGTATGGCCACGGGTCTGCTTCTGGCCACAGAGCAAACCACAGCGAGCCTCTGATGCCTGCAAACCCCGGGGTCCCGTGTGACCTACCCGACCCGGCTGATCACAGGAAAAGGGAAAAAATCCAAGTTGCCAAGGAGACGACTTCAAATACATTTCTGGGAGCATCGGGTTACATTCCAGAGCCACACACCTGCATTGGTGTGCGTGAGCTCCCACGCCCGTCCACAGGGAGGACACAGTCCTTGGACGGAGCCGGGGCAGCCCCCATCACCCCACCACTCCCCTGGCCGCGCACCGTCCCCTGGCTTGCCCTCTGAGCACCCTCAGAGCTGGCTGCCGACGCCGCTGGAGGATGACCAGCAGGGACGCCTGCAGAGCAGGCGCGACCCCGGGAAGGACCTCCCCAGCATGCCCTGCAGCCAATGGAGGGAGAAGAAACACACGTGTGGACACAAGGAGTGGCACTCGGTGTTCTCCGTGCCGTTGACGAGACCGAGGCATGCTGCGACCCTCTGCTGCGCACACCCACATGTATCAACATACACACGCACCCACGCAATCCACCCACGCACATGCACGCACACATACCCACGCACACACACACGTACCCATGCACACACATGCACACGTACACACACGCACACACACGTACCCACGAACACACCCGCACACATACCCAAGTACACCTATACACGCAGCGGACACCCGGAAGGACACGCAGAAGCAAGGAGCAAGACCCAGCCAGCAAGGTGCGCGGCTGACACTGGCGGGCAGTGCGGCCTTGGCTGTGTCCCCCCAGGAAGCATCGCTGAGCCCTGACCAGACCTCCCTGGCGGGGAGCAGACACTCACATAACACATCCTGGGCCCGGAAATCACCCGCTCACGTCATCAGGAGGAACACACTGGGTAGCGACTCCCTTCCCTGGCGTCCTGCGAGGGTACTTCGCCATTCGGTGCCTCTCACACAAGCTTCACGCCATGGTCTTGGACCTGGTTGGGCGGCTGCCTCGGTCCAGAGCAAACAATGGACAATTGTCGGGGCCGATGTGTGTGACTCCCACGGATCAGAGACCACAGCACTGAGGCCACCAACGTCAAAGCCTGCAGGGCCTGCCGAGCAGGCTAGAGGGCTGGGTGGGGACTGAGGCTAATGGGGCCCTTTGCCACCCCCAGGGGCCCACCCTTCAGGTCTGCTGGTCTCAGCTAGATAGGGATGCGGGTCCAAGGTGGTCAGGTACCATACTTTTAAAGGGAAGAGATCCAGATTGTTATGGGAAATATCTTGACTTTTAAATACTGACAATTAATTCAAATGTTTTTAAAAAAAAACCCCACTGTACAGGCCAATACAAATGCATCTCTAGGCCAAATCAGCCCTGTGAGCACAAGCTTCTTATTAATGTAGTTAAACCTAGAGCAGGAAAGGATTTGTGCTTTTCTGCTGGTGTCACGCCCTCCCCTTGGCCCCAGTCATCTGAGCAGGCCCAGGGTGGCCCCACACAGGGATCATTGTGGGGACAACTGAGGATGACAGGCAGCTCCGGGGGGGCTCAATGACTTACAGCCACCGTCTGTCCCCTCCCGCTGGGCCTGGGGCCTGGCCGGGCACCCTCCCTCGGGGGTCTCCACTGACGCAGGCAGTGGGCAGCTGGGGCTGCTTGTGTGGAGACGCAGTGGGCTGGATGTCCAAGGGGGGCCGTCAAGTGGCCACTGACTCGGAGCTCCGGGCCCCACTGATAAGCCGAGGCCTGAGGCATCTCCGAGCACAGCCACTGGCACCAGGAAGGACAGCCCCAAGGACGAGGGTCGGAGAGCCCCCCACAACCAGCCTGGGTGCCCCACACAAGGGCTGGTATGTCCCAGGCATCCAGCACATTGCCAAGGCCTTCCCATGAGTCAGACCCCACCTGCCCAGGAGGGCAGCGAGAACCTTGCAGTCGGTCACATTATAATGCAGACTCGGGGAACGGGGTGACTGGAGGGACCCTCTCCACCTCCATGAGAGACTCATTTCTTAACCGCAAAACGCCAGGCTCACACAGACCCAGACAGGGTGTCACATCCGAGGCCACAGGTGAGAGGTCAGATGGTCTGGGGCATGGGGCCGAGGGGCGGCACCCTCCCCCCACCCCGCCCCTCTGTCCAATGGTAGCCATGGCTGCTTTGGAAGCAGGATGAGATTTCTCATCAGAGGCCCCAGCTCCCTTCCTGGATGTGCAGGAGGACTCCACAGGATACAAACGGGGCCGCCCATCCAACCCTGCAGCAGAGTCTTGGGAACGTCACCTCTAGGAGCAAAGACGAGAGCCTGGCGGGCCTTCCGCCCTGATGACGGGCTCCGAGTCAGGGCAGACCACATTCAGCCCGCATCCTGCCCAGGGTTTTGTCGTTCCTCCTTCCTTCCTTTTCCTTTTCAAGGAAATGTGAGGAGTGGGCCTCCCGCCCTCAGGACCTCGAGCCATGCCCCTGAGAGTGCTTCTGCACTGGGGATCCCTTTGGAGATGGTTACCCGGCTCTCAAGGAGCTCAGGCTGGAAGCAGCTTCCTTTGCTCGCACCCATGCACGTGGGGCCTACCCACCACCTGCAAGCGGGTTCTGTCCCAGCCCCAGAGCTGGGACGGGGTAGGGGAGGTGACCAGGCCCCTGTGAGCATGCTCGCCATACGACCCGGCACCACCCTGAGGCCTCATGTGTCCCTGCACACCCGCATCTCCCCTTCCGCTCTTCTGCTAGGCTCTACGGCCTTCTGGAAATTTCCTGCCAGAGGGGGCAGACAAGCCATGGAGAGGAGGGACCCAAACATGGCCTCCTAGGAAGGGTTTTGCAGGAGCCCAGACTAGAGTCACACACACCAAATCTGTGTTGCATGTCCATGGGAACTTAGCCATGTCGCTCGTGCTTTACGGGCTGCGTGTCACCAAGTTCGGCTCCAACCCTCACTGCCCACACCTGCAGCCCAGCGGACTCGCCTTCTCTTATTCTAACCTGAGGACATGGCTCACAGGCGCTGAGCTCTGTGTCCGAGACCCAGCAGGGATGGCCGACCGCCACGCTGGGCCCCCACGCTGCCACGCCAAGGGCTCCCCTTGTCCCGGCGGCAAAAGACACAGCTGAAGAATGTGCTTTAATGAGCGTGAACGTGAAATCCTTCCGCCCTCGAGCGCCACGGGAGGAGGAAGCCAGCCCAACAGACGGCAGCATTCCTCTGGGCCTGCGTCACCAGGGCTGCCCACACCGCACGGCGGGCCCCCCATTCATTCCGGGCATCGCTGGCTGGGGGCTCGCGCTGGGGGTCTCAGCCCCGCCCCGCCCCAGGGACAGGCGGCCACAGCAGCTGCTCACCCCTGTCAGTGCCACGGATTACAGCCCCAGAGCCAGCTGTCGTGGGGCCTCGTCAGAGAGACTCATGTGTGTCCAGGCTGAGAACCCAGAACCATTAAAAAAAAAAAAAAAAAAAAGCAGCAAGCTTTTTAATGAGATCATTATAGACTTGCATGGAGTTTTAAGCAACTGCGTGGAAAGATTCTGCGTGCCCTAAACGTACACATGTCCCCCAACAACACAGAACTCTAGGTCTCGGTATGTGTTCATGTTCCCCACACCGAGCCCACACGTGTGTTCAGTGCTGTGTGGCCTCCTCACCCGCCACCACACATGTGGGCTTGGACCCAATGCCATTCTCTAAGAGACTTGAGGGCAAGAAGGAGTGTCAGTGTGGGCCCGAGGTGGTGAGCGGGACAGAGGGCGCACGTGGGAGCGGCGAGGGGACGCCACGTCCCCTGCACCCCGAGCCGGCGGCACTCACCTCCGTGATGATGAAGAAGTCATCCCCAGGCTCCCCCTGGACCACGATCTTCTCTCCGTCCTCAAACTGCACGGGCTCCAGGGCGTCTGCCACAGTCAGGCGCTCCCATTTCTCCAGGGACTCTAGAGCAGGACAAGGAGACCGTCACCGTGGCATGCGCCCTTGCTCTGCCCCCTCACTCTTCCCCAGGAAGCGCCGCGGGAAGGCCTCCGCTGGGACAGCAGTGAGTGAGATGGGGTGCCCACATCCCTGCTGGGAGGGCCGGGGAGTTTCACCGTGAGCTGTGCGGGAGGTACCGGGCTAGCGCTCCGTCCTCAGGGGGACAGGGTCTTGGAGCGGGCGCCTTGCGGTTTAGTCAGGCGGCGGGTGCGGGAAGTGGGGCCTGGGAACCCAGAGGGAAAACACTCCAGACATAAGCTGCCTGTGTTCTGGCAAAAACACCATCACCGCTAAGCATGGGGCTACTACGCAGAGTAAAATATTTCAGAGCGGTTGGAGCGATTACCCGTCCAGAAGAAATACCATTCATCACGGTTCAACTGCAGGCGTACCCATGCTGCCGCACCGGGCACATCCCCCCTCCCATTATTTTAGGTCAAAATGCTTAATTCCAATGCCACGCCCCTCTTTACAGCTGGCGGATTCTAGGTACCTTTCTGCCTCTCCCTGAGCCTTCCCACCCCGTCAGCCTCCACCCCAGCCCTCGGGAAGGAAAAAGAGAAAAAACCCAATACGCTCCTTTGGAAGAAAACGATTCCCTGATTAACTATTTCTTTTTTGGCAGAAAAACCCTCCCTGGCCTGCACTTATCAGATGCTACTTAAGTAGGTCAGTGGCTAAAAATACAAAGCAAAGCATTTATTTTAGAACTGGGTTAGGAGCGGGATTTCTCCACTGTGAGACGTCTGCCAGTACCGCGAATTGTAAAGGACCAGCTCCCGCCAGCCGCCGGCACAGGCGGGAAGTCAGGGGAGGTCTGCGCGGCCGGGGCTGCTCAGGGACCCAAAGCTGGCGGCATGTTTCTGTGCTCACCGGGACACCGGCACGCCAGCCAGCCCGAGGGCCACATAACTGCGAGTCAGGCCACCAGGGGGGAGTCCGCTCCCGTTGTCCCATGAGCAGTTTCCTCCGTTCCATCTAAAACGGGTGACACCCTGAGGTCTGAAAGTCGGGACGTGCGGTGCTGTATCCCCCAATGGCCGGAGATCAGAAGACGCTGGCCTGGCTTTTCCACAGTACCCAGTCTCTGAGGCAACGCAGGACGCACAAGCCCTGTGGGTGTTTTCACGGCACTTGGGGTCCCGAGTCTTAGGGTTCCAGGGCCGACCGGCCGCCTTTCTGACCACCCCCTTTTTGAGCGGGATCTCAACTCTGCACCTGGCGTCCTGCCGGCAGCTGCGACCCATGATCATGCCAGGCCCCAGACACGGAGCCCCAGGGTGTCCTCCAGGCTCCCGTGTCCCCCAAGCCTGCCAGGTTCCATAACCATCACAGGTGGAGCCCAATGTCCATGCGCCAGAACCTCTAGGTCCCAAAGCATCACCGTCCCCTTCATGCTCCTTCCTGACGAGGGAGGGACGCGGGCTGAGGGCAGGCCGGTGCAGAGCAAGGCCTCCCAACGCTGGCTGCAGGCGTCTCTCTGGAGGATTCTCTGCAGCCAGGATGACCGAGGGGTGAAGGGATTATTCTCCTTGGGGTGAGAAAAATCAGGCCGCACCACCCGATGGCCACGGAGAAGGACTTGCTGGCAATCGATGGGAACAGAGCTTGTGGACAGGGTGAGCAGAGCACGTGAGAGCATCTGGCAGCTGAGAAAAGGAGGTGGAAGGGGACCGTGGGCCCCGGGGTCCTGGGTTCAGGGCTGTCTCATGGGGCTACAGTACCCTTCACGCAGCCCCTATGAAACCATGGGGACCAGCTCATTCAGCAGCCAATTTTTGTTCCGTCAAGTATGACACCAACCACAAAGCCCAGTGTGCCTTCATAGGACACGTCCAGACCAAGCACCTGCAGGGACAGACTCACAGGCACAGGGCTTCCTTGGGACGGGTGACGAGAAGGTTCTGGAACCATGGAGTGGTGATGGGCGCAGATGCCCTCAAGTTAGAAACAGCAGACACGGTGCCTGCCATGGGATGCATTTTCACCACCAGAGGAAAAGAAGAAGCAGAACCTTCTCTCAGCATCTCACAGGGTCTCTATGAGGACATGAGGTCAACCCGCTGCAGGTGTCCTCCCTGCCGGGCCTGTTTTGGGTTGAATTACTCATATTCACTACAAAGAACTCAAGAAATATAGCAAAGTGTAAAGAATGTGGAAAACTGCCAAGGGCCGCCCAGAAATGACGTGGTGACAACGTGCAGCGTGGCCTTGTCTCCAGGCCCAGACCCAGACAGAAGGATGGACAGAAAGACAAGCAGAAACACTCCCAGAGATAGGACCCGCCGGCTGTGTCGTCTTGTTCAATGTTAACTCTTAAACTCTCTATCTATCATGCTTGAGTTCAACACAAGAAAAAGAAACAAGAATAACAGAGTATTTTTTTTTCCAATGTAAGATATATTCTTTGTTAAAAGATTACTCTAAGAAAGATGATAGAAAAAAAAAGTTCCCGGGTTGAACTGTATAGAATGCCCACCTTTTAGGTCCAAAGGGATAGAAAACGGGCCACTCTGGGGGCTCGCCTTGACAGCGGGCCCACCTGGCCTCCCTACAGGTTTTGGGCTGGGCTCCCTGATGCGGCCCATGAAGGCGTGAATGCACGGCAGGGCCCTCACCCCAACCGGGGTCTTCTGAAACCTGCCTTGGGGGCAGGGGCGCTGGCCCTCCATGGGCCCCTCAGGCCTGGCTGGGCACCTGTGCTCTGCCCCCCCACCCCTGTCTCTAGGCAGCCCGTCCTTCCCCAGCCCCTGGGTTCCGGGGCAAGTCCTCATGGGGGTCCTGCCCCACCATGGCTCTGCAGCTGCCTCACACCGTCGCAGCACATCACCGGCTCTACGCTCAATCTTGTCCACTTGTCTTCATTTGGAGAGAAAATTTCATCAAAACAGGCGTGAATACGTCATGACCACCAGCCTATGTCTCTCCTGAGTAAAATCCTGTGACTGTTTTGTCATAATGGCTTCAGATCTACTTGTTAAGGCTTCTGACTTGTTAAATCTTTTATTACTGAAGCACAGTCGATCTTCGTGTCTATTCCTTAGAGACGTGTCCCACACCATGGATGAAACCACAGGCCCTCAGACGTCACGTTCAGACGGACTCCGCTCCCTGATGCGTGGCCAGGACTCTGCCCCCCGCGAGGAACACCCGAAGGCAAGGCCACTGGGCTGGGGGCTCGCTGCACGGGCTCTGCTCCCGTGGCCGTGGCCGACCTCCGAGGCTCTGGCTGGGACACGTCTCCCAGCTCTTCCCTCCACGCAGGCTCCCTGCATCCGTGTTCTGTTTCTGTGGACACGATCTCTTCCTAACTGGGTCCTGCTCTGTCTGCCGCTGGTTCCGAGCTTTTCTCTGCAGTTCTGGCTCTGGGGCTGGTCTTTGCAGTGGCCGTGGCCTTTCCCTCCCCCTGTCCACGTTTGCCACGAGCTGGAGTGGGGGCTTTGTCCTGTCCTTCCCTCTGATCCTGTGCTGGAAAAGCTAACAGCAAGACCTCTTCTCATCTCTGTGGTCTGGACAGCAGCAACCAGGCAGAGCCCAAGCCCAGCGGGGAGCCGGGGCTGCTCCAGGGCTGAGGGCCAGCCCGGGGTCCCCACCGGCTCACACCACGCAGGCAGGGGAATGGTCGTGGGACGGGGACCGCCGCCCCAATCCTGTGCCCTCATCCCTGAGCGTCAGCCCTTTGCTGCTTTCCCTTCCTCAGTCCATCACATTCTTGGGAAAGGAGGATACTCTGCATTCGGCATCTTTACCCGGCAGCCTGGCCTGGGGTTGCTGCTGGACGGCGGTCTCCAGCGGTTCCCGGAGGCTCAGCGCTCAGCAGCCCCTCACCTTCCCGAGCACCGCTGCTCCCATGGACCAGAGCCACCTCGTCCAAAGTGTGAGTCTCCAGCCGCATGTCACAGGCTGGACACAGGTAAGGAATATCAGCTTCGTGGCTGAAAGTTCCCCAGACAGGGCTGGTGTGCATCAGCCCATGACCGTCACACACGCTGCGGCAACTTCAAAACACTTAAACACTCTTGTCGGTGAAATGTTGTTGACACTCCTGAAAATCAACAGAAATGGAGCCATCGCGCTTATCAGACCCCAGGACAAGGAAGGGCAGAGATGCAGCAGGAGAAACCACATTGAGGAAAATATCAGAACAGGTCGGGGGATGAAGTTCAACATAGCGGGCCACATTTACTAAAACACGAGATGGGACTGCGGCTGAGAACTGACGGACACAGAGAAAGGGCTGGAGGTGACGCTGGTGGCAGAGGGACAGACAAGAGGAGCGCTCGGGAGGAGACCACAGACACTTGAGGGAAGGATAACAGTGCCCTAGGGGACTAGACAGAGCTCTTGGTGCATGTGTGCATGTGCATGTACATGTGTGAGCGTGCCTGTGTATGCATGTATGTGTGCAAGCGTGTGAGCGTGCCTGTGTGTGAGAGCATGCACGTGTGCAGTCATATCTGTGTGTGCATGTGTGTTTGTGTGTGAACACGTGAGTGTGCCTGTATGTGTGTGAGTGCACTGTGTGGTCATACCTGTGTGCATGTGTGTATGTGTGCGAGTGTGTGAGCATGCCTGTGTGTGTGCATGTGAGCGTGAGCATGCCTGTGTGCAGCGTACCTGTGTGCATGTGTGTATGTGTGCGAGCATGCAAGCGTGCCTGCATTCAGTCATACCTGTGTGTGTGCGTATGTGTATGTGTGCGAGCATGTGAGTGTGCCTGTGTGTGTTTGTGTGTGTGTGCATGCATGTATGTGTGCGGTCATACCTGTGTGTGCAAGCTTGTGGGCGTGCCTGTGTGTGGTCATACCTGTGTGCATGTGTGTATGTGTGCAAGCGTGTGAGTGTGCCTGTGTGTGTGTGAGCGATCATGCCTTGTGTGGGTGCATCCATGTGCGTGTCCCACACTTGCACATCACCAAGGGCGCTGAACCTGCCAGGCATGCAGAGAACGTGGAAATGGCTGGGGCCGGCAGGCAGGACTCAGACGAGACGGAGGAGGCCGCACGGCACAGAGCATCGTAACCGGGGCTGGGGCCACTGACCCAGGATGGAGACCTTGCTGAGAAATTCCTCATACATCTTGCGCTTTCTCAGTGTGCTGCCCTGTTTGGGAGAAATGAGAAGACAGAGAAGGTGGCTCTTCGTTCCTGAATCATTCTAGCATCTCCAAAGTTCCCCCAAATGACTCTCAACTCTTGAAAGGAAGCCCTTTGAGGATCCCACGTCTCGGAAGCCCCTCAAAGACCCCAGCCTGCACCTCCCCCCTCATCCAAGCAGCTGCACTCCTCCCCCACCTGTCATCGGCCAGCTGCAGGGACCTCATCCAGCCTGGGCCGGTGACCGGCCCACATAACGAGCAGTTGGCCGACCAGAGTCCTGCGCTCGGCTTTCCATGGGCTGAGGGCACGTGTCCCCAAGATAGGATGGAGAGAGCACTGTCTGAGCAGGCTCACAGCACCCCACCCCTCCCCCGGACACACATGTCTGGGGAGATGCTGGGGCAGGCTACAGAACCACGTGGTCATGCACTCTAGAGGGCGCAGCCAGCTACGGCGAGGTCTCTGAACCAGACACGCCTGACACTGGTCCCTGGGGAGAAAAGCCAACCAAACACTGGATGAATAAGACAAATCCAGCGAGAAGGGTCCCATTAGCCTTTATGTTAATTAGAAATTAGAATCCACTCCAAAAATTAGAATTTGAATGTGAAGGAGAAAAAGGCACCCTCTTCTTCAAGCATGCGTCCCAGTGAGCTGGTGGCCCAAGCAGACAAGGAGGAGGCCCAGCCTCCCAGCAGCCAGTGCCAGCCTGGTAGGAGAGAGCAATCTGGACTTCAACTCCTCACCCTGCTGCCCAGAGCATTTGCACAGTGTACACACTCTACAACTGGACATGGCAGCCCTGCCAATGAGCACTGGTAAGTACCACACATTCAGAAAACAGGGATGTGCAGCCCACCAGCAGCTGTATCCATCAATGGGAGCTGGAAGGTCACCTGCGATGTGAAAAGGATGGAGAGTCCAATGACCACAGACTAGACACCTGATGTGGCAAAAGGTGGGAGGAAGGATGGTAACAGCTTAAAAGAGCTCAGGCCAGGGCAGCGGAGGGGAGAGGGACTTCCAGATACTGGGGCCTGCCCAACCTTGTGAGAAAAGAGGTAGGCTCAGAGGGGCAAGTGACTACCTAGATGGGACCACAAGAGAAGGAATGAACCAAGACTGGGCTCCACATGCCCCAAAGCTTGGTGATGGCGGTGATGGTGGTGATGCGTATGGGGATGGTGATGATGGTGATGGTGATGATGGGGATGATGGTGGTGATGATGGGGATGATGGTGGTGATGATGGGGATGATGGTAATGAGTATGGGGAAGATGATGGTGAGGATGGTGATGATGGTGACGATGGTGAGGATGATGGTGGTAGCAGTGATGGTCCTTTCTGAGCACAGTGGAGGAGGGCTGACAGGAAGGATCAACACACTCCCATTCTAACTCCAGATCACCCATAATCCACCCTCTCCCCAACTTTTAGTGCAATCTAATCCTCTCTGGGCTTCAGTTTTCCCATCAGGAGAAGGGACATCAGTGCCATGTTCTTTGTATCTTTGACCTAGACTTTGACCTGCCCACCTTCCTCCAGACTCCCCACCGCTGCTTGGCTGTGTCATCCCCACCTTGGTCCAGCAAGCTCCTTGTCTGCTTCCCACTGAGACACAGAGGAAGGGGGCTACCAGGCTCTGGGTGGACTCCCAGCATTCACACACCCAGCAGGAGACTCCCCTTGGACGCTCTGTGCCAAAGAGACTGGTGTGTGACTCCTGCTTCATGGGTATGGGGTGGCCTGAGGCTTCCATTTTTCAGGGAGTGGGCACCCCACACCTGACCCAGGATGGACGGGCAGGGAGGCCACAGGCAGTGCTTCCCCACCCCCACCTTGCTCCCGATGGGAACACAGAGCCCGGCCTGCTCAGTGCCCTCACTGAGCTCCATCCATCCTTCTACACCACACGGAGCTACAAAGGGAAGAGAAGGGATGTTCCAGGGAAGCTTCTGGCTCAGACGCCCTGGGATCCCTATCGCCTGAATGCACAGGGAGGGGCGCTCTCCCCGGAGACACTCCTGGCCAGTCCCCTTGCCCAGTCTCCCTCTTGGCAAGTCCCAGTTTGGTGCCAAGTGAATGCACGGTGGGTCCACTTTGCATGACGGATACGTCCAAATCCACCCAAACCCAGGACGGATGCAAACACGGGTACTGTCCTGCGGGACACTCCCTTCTGGGTCTGCCAGCACTGTCATTTTCTTTGCCGAGACACAGACACTCTGCAGCCTCCCAGCACATTCATGGCTATTCTTAGCCCACTGGGATCCAGAATTAAGACAGAGGAAGTGCCGGGTGCCACCATGGTTTGGGAACTTCCCTGAATACAAGGTTGCAGCCACAAAAATCCCACAGCCGAGAAGGACTCGGCACCGGAGACAGTGAGAATCAATGGCTTATGCAACACAGGGCCAGGTGCACGCAGGAGGGATCACGGGGTGGACAGACGGAGGCTGCTGGGCCCTTACCCAAACCTGCCCCTGCGGGTGGGAGGGAGGGGTGCAGGTGCCTCAGGGCGCCCCACCCACCCCGCTCTCAGCCTCTTCTGGAGAAGACAGGACTTAGTGGGTTGAAGATGAAGAGGAGCTCAGCTCTCTCTTGCTGTATCCATGGACCTAGAAGACCCCGTCACTGAGTGCGTGGATGATAGGGTCCTCATGCACACCAAATCTGATCGGTTGCCTGCAAGACCGCACTGAATTCTCCCGCGGTGGGGTAAAGGGACCAGGATGGGCAGGGGCGCCAATGTTCCCAAGAGAAGGAGCAGCCCGAGCATGACCCCATCTGCAGGCTCCTGCCTGACTGCACTCTGGGGCTGTTTTAAACCACTTGAGGACTGTCCCCAGACCTCCCCCAGAGCATTCCTGCATCACAGCCCCTCCCTGGAAGCTGCACTGTCCAGACGGGTCTCAGGGAGACAGTCAAGTCCCAGAGAGCATGTGGGGGAAGCCAAAGGTCTCTCAGCCGGAGCTCGCCCCGGTCTCCTCCCTCTGGGCCTGTCAGCACCCTGCCTGAGGCCCAGGCTCTGTGGGACTTGGGTCTGAGCAGAAACCATCTGCAGGTGAGCCTAGGTGGCTGAGGAGTGAGGCTCCCCAAAGGCCAGGTGCTCAGCTCCAGTGGCCTCAGCCTGGCAACGGGGGAGGGATGGAGAACCTGGACCGAGCAGGGATGTACACGGACCAGTGTGGCTGGCCCAGGGCCTTCTGGCTTCCTAGCTGCTCCCAGGGTAGGATGGTTTCCAGCCTCTCCAGGATAGCCCCCAATTGGCTGCAGGAGCTCCTTTGCTCAAACCCCTGCTGGGCTCCCCTGACACACTCAGGTGTGAGCTGAGGGCTCTGTGTGAGCTGTACCCCACAACGGGACCCTTGCATCCCCATCCACGGGGGTCTGCCTGCTGCTCCACGAGAATCCAAGCTCATGCCACAGGGCCTTTGCCCAGACACTCTTTTCCTGGACATGTTGTTTCCTTGCTCAGAGGCCTCTGCTCCAACCCCACCTTATCCCAGGAGGGGTTCTTTTGGGCCTTTCTCTAAAACAGCAGCCTCTCCCCACTTCATAGTCTCCTCACCCCCTTCTCTGCTGTAATTACCTCCATGGAACTGTGGCCACCTGAACTACCCGTTTGTTCCCTGACTCCTCTGCTAACATGTTGGCTTCCCAAGGGTGGGTGCTGCCTCCATGAGGCTCCCTGATGCATCTCAGCACTGAGAGCACTGCCCGGCAGGTGGTGCTTTTGGGAGGAGTCCTGAGTGGGCAAGGGAAGAGCCTGCCTCCTTCCCTGGGGAGGACCTCTCCATCCACAGCTCACTGTGCCACCTGACCACCTACACAGCCAAGAGTGGATGTGACCGAATGGGAGAGAAAACCTAAAATGAAAGAGGCATGAGGACATCTGGGGCCAGGCAGGCCGGCCCCGCTGTGCTGGGGCCCCAGACAGCCAGGGTCCCGGCATCTCTTGGCTCCACCACCTTGATGAATGGGTTCCAGCCTCAGAGTCATCTCATGGTCCAGAAGAGAAGCTGGAGCTCCAGCCATCACAACCTCATTCCAGACAGCTAAAAGCAGATAGGGAGGGCAAGGAGGCTCCCCAGCTGCCTACCTCATAAGAAGTTTCCAGACTCCATCCCACATTTCTCACCCACCCTGTCAGCCCTTAGCTATCCCCCCACTTGGACAAAGCCAGTATTCCCATGACAGGACTGGCTGTGGATATGTGCCAGGAAGCCACTCACCATGAGGATACGCCGGTAGCTGTCCCGGTCGATGCCCCAGAGCTTGAGATCTGTCTTGGCCTTCACGGTTGCTGCCCTGGGGGTGCCGTAAATGAGCGCCAACTCCCCAAAGCTGCCCCCTTCGCTGATGCTGGTCACCCACTCTCCATTCACATACACCTTCAGGGGACACAGCGAGAACGGTCAGAAAGGTCATGGGGGGCATGTGGGGTCACTGTGGCCCGTCCCACCCTGAGAGCCCTCTCTGAGCCCACCAGAGCGGGCCCGGTAAAAAAGGGATGTGCGGCCGCAGCCCCCAGGCTCACTAGCCCATGGGCACAGCTTCCCGTCCCCTGCCCAGGCTGTCCTGGGTCTCTGTTGACCGTGCTGCCTGCCTCACCCACAACACTGTGCAGAGCTGCTGCTGCACGGGCATGCCAGTGGCCTCTGCATCCCCGCTCTCTACCGACCATGAGACGGGCCTGGATGGCAGGCGGATGTATGGTCCAGGGCTCCCATCTGTGCAGAAGCCCTGCCCACTTCCCTGGCCAGCCTCGGGTCCTCATCAGCCTTGGAGGGATCTCCAGCCCATTTCCCCAGCCACACACGGTGACTCAGACTCTGTACTTCCCTGGACTATGGGGTCTGGGCTGGGCTCTGCGCCCATACAGACCCGTGCTCATGGGGCCTCCCTCCTGGGGCCATGGTGCCCGGCTCCCAGGGCCTGGGGTCGGCGGGAACGCTGCCGGGGCGCCGATGAGGCCTGGCTGAGAGGGGTCCTTTCAGGCTGTGTGGGTGACCGGACACAGTGCGGCCACTATGCATTGACCCTGTGCGTCCCATATCGTGCAAGAATGGTGCAGATTGTTTATTATGCACTGCCAATGCAGATCCCGTTGCTGTAAATTGACACAACGCAGCTTTATTCCCCGGCGTGTCCGTGAGCCCAAAGAATAGTGCCCATTGCACGTTGGGTGCACGTCGGGGAAGAACGGGTTGCCGTGAGTCATGGGCGCGATTCTTACTGGAATCAATGAGTCATTATCTGGGCAATAACCGAGGCACAGAGCCGCGTATCCGCAGGAAAACGGCACGCCGATGATAACGCAAGCTAGGGGCTGGGGAGCCGGCCGGCCAAGAAGCTGGGTGGGCAGGAGACCATGGACACACAGAGGTGAAGTCGTCCTCAAGGGCCCATGCACGTGTCCCCGGAAACCTCAGCAGTCTGCCAGAGCACGGAGTGCCTGCCCCTGGGCTGTGCTCTCTGTCTCCCACTGGGAGCCTGGCTGCTGGGTCCCTCGCCACGAGGCCCCGGAGGAACAGGACCCTGTTCCGTCCCTCCCATGAGGCAGGGACGCCTGTCCCAGGAGTTTTAGGACCACAGACAATACCCTCTAGGAGCTGCGAACTGAGTCTGCTCCAAGGGGCAGAGGGCCCGTGGGGACGGGGGCAGGGACAACTTCTTGAGGGTCCTGGCAACCCGGCCCCCAGTCGGCCCTCCCCGTACTCTGCTTCCTGTGAAGTCCTGCCCACGGAGGTCTGACTCACAAACACCCACATGCCTGGATCCAGCTCTGCATCTCGGTGACGCGGCCCTGCTCCCCCGGGACCCCTCAGGTGACAGGTTCCCTCCAGCAAGCACGGCTCCGCAAGAAGGAACCATGGCGTGCATCCTTCTGTGGCTCCAGGTTCGAGCTGTTGGGTTTGGTGCTCTGTTTTTCACAGCCAGAGCAGGCACCCATGCGGTGAGGGACGCACATTCCCTGCAACTTCACCAGGGTGAAAGCCAGGCCCTTGTGTGTGCACAGGTGTTGCAAACACTGTCCCCAACAGCTGAACTCAAGGGCGCCCCCCAACCAGTGCACAGGGCACGTCTTCCCAGGGGCCTCTTCAAGTCGGGTGGCAACAGAAACTCGGGAATGTGGGTCTGTGTGAGGAAACTGCCTGACACAGTGGCTGGGGGTGCGGGGGGTCTCCCCCTCCCACCTGAGGGGGCTCAGAAGGCACCACTGCAACCAGCTGCATGGTGGGGGCAGATGCCCATGAGCAAAAGAGCACACGCACCAGGGGACAGAGAAAGGGGGCTCAGCAGAGCAGGACAGGACCCAGGGAACTCAGGGGACCTGTGCGTCACTGCCAAAGGCCGCCGGGGACCCCCTTCCTGCCCAGAAGCCCAGGCCTCGGAGAACTCCCTGTGAGGCGTCAGAGAAAACCATTGTGTGGAGCCCCAGACGGGCCCAGGACCACACTGCGGGTTGCCCCACAGAGCACAAAGGGGCCATCCTTCTCGGGACACTGGTCTCTGTCACCGCAGCCAGTGCAGCCCTGGGCCCCACCCCAGCTGGCGTTCAAAGGGGCTACTTCTTGCTTTGTTTCATTTTTTGTTTCTTCTTCTTCTTCTAGAAGAAAAATGGTGGGAGGCCCCACTGGGCTACACTTGTGGTCCCACCACTGACAGCGACTTCTCTGGCTGAACCCAGAGCTCCCACCCGGCCTTCTGCATTCCTGCATTCATCCATCCATCTGCCCATCGCCCCCCAGTGTGGACTGAGCGCCCCTCTGTGTCCCGCATGTTCTAAGTGCTGGCGGTCAGCAGGGAAAGGCAGGTGGGTTCCTGTCCACAGGGACTCACCCACCAGCTGGGAGAAAGTCTGCAGGTGAACGATCGTACGAACACCCGTTCATCATGGAGCACGCTCCAGGCGTGGCAAGAACAGGAGGCACAGCGTTCAGAAGGACCATGCAGTGACTGTGCGTAGAGGGCTCTCCATGAAGGAGAACGTGAGCCAGGTTCTGAGCATCAGGGCCAGCATGAGATGTGGGAGAAGGGCAATTGAGGCTGAGGACAGGATGTGCAAAGGCCCCGGGGCCACAGTAAAATGGAGGGCACTAGATGCGGCATGACCAAGCAAGGAGAGATGCCCAGCGGGTGGGAGTCGTGGTAGGGGAGGGAAGGGCTGGGATGTTATTCTAGAAGCAAAGCCACAGAAGTTTGCAGCACGATACCGGGTTGCACTGTGACGCTCCTTCTGGTGGAGTGTGGAGAACAGCATGGGGGGGGCTGCCGGAGGGCAGCAGGAGGGAGCGGGGAGTCACTCCACAGGTGGCTATAGCTGGTGGGCCCAGCAGTCCCACTGGCTGGGTCAGAGCCTAGGGCCAAGGCCCAGGGACCGGCGTGGCCCCAGGTGGCTAGTGACGTGGCCCACACCAGACACGCTGCTTCTGCTCCACGCAGAAGTGGCAGGAAGTGGAGGGTGATGGGACGGAAGGCACAAGGTCCTGCTCAGTCAAGTCCCGAGCTGTGACCCTGGCATCTGGAGCCTCAGGCACAGATGGGGGCTGAGGGCATGCTGCCCCCTTGCTCCGCTGCCTGCCCTCCCTGACCTGCGCATCTCGGGGCAGCGCTCTGCTCCCCAGGAAACAAAGATGGACCAGCGGAAAGCATCTGGGCCGTGGCGACAGAACACCAGGGCCCAGGGTTCTCCAAGGGGCCGTGGTTTGCATACTGGCCAAACCTTTGTTCTGCCCTCACAGATGATGAGAAAAGCCAACGGCCTGTCTCCTCCCACCTCCCAGGCTCCTGCCTCGAGCAGCGGGTGCATCCCTGTGGCGAGCAGGCACCTGGGTCCTGGGCCCTCAGCCGGCTGCCCACAGCGGCCTGAAGGGAGCAGAAGCTCTGCCTCCAGGTGCTGCTTTTCCCACCACAGTCCCTCAGCTCAATGGAGGCCAGGGGGTGCTCAGTTGACTGCTCACAGAGCAACCCCCCCCACCCCGCCCTGCACAGGTGTCGTCCCAAAGCTCCCGTCTGCCGGGCCGTGTGGGCTCCGTCTCCGTTAGGGTTCCCCCCAGGGGAGCCCCGAAGCCGTCTGGGTGCACGGCCCTCCTCCTGCCCTCTCCCATGCCAACCGCACTCAAGAGCTCTCAGGGAGGTATTATGGGGGGATCCTGAGCGCCCCTCCTGAACATGGAGCAGGAGTGAGGTTTGTATGAACGTCACCACCAGTGACTGATGGGGCCTCTGAGGTCCCTCCCCATCAGTGGGCTGGGCTGCCGGGGCCTCAGCAGAGAATGGAAAGGGCATCCCCAGACGCGCTCTGTGGAGAAATGGGTTGGAATACCCCAAGATACTGCAGAAAAGCTTCAGAGCTGGGCCCGGGTGAACCAATGACGAATGATGGAGACCACTGTCCCAGCACAGCAAGGCCAGACACCTGTGCCCGTAACAGCGAGATGCGTGACGGCCAAGGGGTGGGAGCAATGCAGGTCTCCCCTGATATGAACAGAGGCACAGTGGGATCTGTCCACACGACAGCCTTAGAGGGAAACCGGACCTCTGCCCCCATGGGGGACAAGCCCTGAGAACACGACCCAGACACAGGACACGCAAGGGGACCCCACGCACACGAGGTCCCAGAGTCATCAGACTCACAGACACAGAGAGCAGATGGTGCGGCTAGGGTTGTGGGAGAGGTTGGGGGTTCTGCGCGCCACAGGGACAGGGTCTCCGTGGGGGCAGTGGAACATTCTGGAGCCAGACGGGGGGACGGCTGCACAGCAGCGTGGATATGCTTGGTGCCCTTGAACTGGGCACTGAGAAGTGGTGAAGATGGCAAATTTTGTTTTAGCAATTTAAAAAAAAAAAAAAACCAACAACCAGAGCTCCAGGCAAACACTGAACGACTGACAGTGACCCATGGAACCAGACAGCCGCCTCCTGGGCAGCCCGGTCCCAGGGATGCAGCTCAGAGGTCTCACACCGCCTCAGAGGCTGGGAACCAGATGGGGCAGCAGCCGGAGGGCGGGAGGGTCCCAGCACAAAGGAGGGTCCGAAAATAGTGAAGGCCTCGCAGGATTAGGGAGGAGCCAGGCCTCAGACAGAACTACGTTCCTGAGCCCTAAAATCGGCAGCTGAGTATCCTTTTAAGTAGAAATGCTATGTTCCACGAATAAAACAAATTGGAAGATATTTTTATACTTAGAAAAATGGATTATAGCTCTTGGCAACACACATGCTGCGGTGTCTCTCTGGAAAACCATAATTTAAACTGAACCTAGCGCTTTTGGCACGGGTCACCTGGCCGTTCCCCTCGGGCGCCTCTGGTCAGAGGGCAGCGTCCACCCTGCAGAAGGGGAGGGGGCACTCACGATGCCCAGCCCCGAGCCTGGCCAGGCAGAGGACCACGGTGGGGTCCAGGGGAACCTGCCTCCTGTGGGGCATCGGCACTTAGTGTCTCCCCTCTGCCCCCCAGCGAGACCATTATCCCTGAGGCCTAAGAACCGGGCTCAGCAGCCTTGACACCATCCTGGGCACGACCCTGGGCCAGGTCAGACAGGTCACTCCACTCTGTCCTGGAAGGCGCTCGAGGCCTCAGAGCATCTGGGACGATTTCACACCGCGAGCAGTAATAACAGTCATTATTATAATACATACCCCATAACTCACCCCGGCTAGCCAACATGCCACTTTTTCATCCCAGATTCCTGACTGAGCTCTTTTGATTCCCTTAAATGTGGCCTTCACCCACACGGCTGCACTGCCCAGAGTGTCCCACATCACAGGAGGGCTCCCTGCCCGCCAGCCAGCCAGGAACCCGGACGGGCTGGCAGGGGACCCCGAGGGGCATCACAGGGCGGCCCCACAGGTCACTGCCTGTCCCTTCAAGGGCTGGCTGGCCCAAATTTGAGACTAGAGCCGGACGCAGACGTCCACCCACGGGGCCCGGACATCCTGGCTCAGGCAAGCCCAGTCCGGCGAGCACCTTAAAGCCGCCTTTGTACCTGAGCCTCTGAGCCTAGTGCTGGGAGGCTGGACCTGCCAAGACATCATATTTGGAGAGTTCTGGTTGCAAGAAGGTGACCTCACTCTTCCCACTCCCCAGACTGCTTCCATGGGTCCCCCGCCTCAAGAAAAGCCAGCTACGGCTCCTGGCACGGCATGAGGTAGCTGGCACACTGAGCCTGGGGATGGCTGGTCAGCCCCTGTCCCATCCCAAGGGGGCCCTGGGGCCAGGCTCTGGGACCTCCCTTGGGCGGCGGGCAGGGTGTCCTGCCAGGATGAGCAGGCCAAGCCAGCCACCTCCCTGTCAGTCACATCCTACCTTTGTGGTGCAGGGGGAGATGTGCAGGGACCGAGATCCCCCAGGCCCAGAGGGGACCCATGTGCAACCACAGACTGAGCCAAGTCATGGAAGGAGGCTGCTCTGGCCAGAGAGAGAGCCATGAGCCAGATGCATAGGCCGAGGAGGGATGACAGAGGGAGGCAATGGAGGACAGGAGGGGGCGGTGGGGGCCCCGCAGAGGCAGCAAGGCGCCCATGGATCACAGACAGTGAGAGAACACCGTGGGCTCAGACCCAACCCGTGGCCTCGCAAAGGGCTTGGGCCTCATTCGAAGAGAAGCCCGTTGGAGGGCTTTACCGGAGACCGGAGCACTCAGGTGCAGTCGGCGAGGACCTACGTGGACGGCAGCCTGCGGGCCCAGGGAGGGATGCCCTCAGCCCTCGGCCAGGGCCCCGCATGGAGCTGGGGACACGCGGATACAGGAGCGGGCCTCCCCCACGGGGAGCAGGTCCACACCGCGTGTCCCTCAGCCCGTGACCGGCGAAGTGGACAGAGCAGGGTGAACAGGAACAGGAAGGAACGCTGTTCTGCCAGACGGTGGGGCTCCAGGTCATGTGGGCAGGACAGCCATCGTCCTGGCCTCTGCGTCCATAAACTGCTCCCTCCTGCCCATTTGCCAAGGCCCTGATGCCCACGGCGGGGGAGGAGGCCCACATCTGCAGCCGCTGCCTTGGGCAGGGTCCAGCCGAGCTGCAAGGACCCCCGCCCACAGGTGCAGGCCCCACCTCCTGCCATTTAGATGAGACACGCTCCCTCACTGAGCCTGCCGCGGACAGAGGCGCGACCTTCCAGAGCGGGTAAGGGACACTCACGTCTACTTCTCCTTGGTCAATCACATAGAAGTTATCCCCTTCGTCCCCTGGAATGAAAGAAAGCAGAGGCTGTAGACACTGTGGAGGGGACCGCGTATGGCACTCATGGCCTCCCCGGGCGCAGTACCTCACTTCCCGGAGGCCATGCAACTCTGCGTCCCACCGGTTTTCCCTTGTTTAAAAATAAAGCTTATTACAAAGACCACCCACGGACACAGTATGCGGCCGGCACATGGTCCCCCGTGGCGCAGTCACCCATGTCTCACGTGAGGTGTTTGACTCTTTTTTTTTTTTTTTTAAAGATTTTATTTATTTATTTGACAGAGATCACAAGTAGGCAGAGAGACAGGCAGAGAGAGAGGGGGAAGCAGGCTCCCTGCTGAGCAGAGAGCCCGATGCGGGGCTCGATCCCAGGACCCTGGGATCATGACCTGAGCTGAAGGCAGAGGCTTAACCCACTGAGCCACCCAGGTGCTCCTGTTTGACTCTTTTAATGGGCGTGCTAAGTGACATGCTCTGTCTCATTAGTGACCTTCCTCAAGTGCGGACAACGGGTTTTGTGTTCACCCCCAGGCACGGCCATGGCCCACGGCCCCAGCGCTCTGGCTCAGAGAAGCAGGAGACCTACCTTGCTGTATGACGGTCTCCCCAGCGATGTGCGTGACAGGGAACATGGCATCGAAGATGTCACTGGAAGAGAAAACACACCATGTGTCAGAGCCGAAGTGACGGGGGGGGGGGGCGCACGCAAGGACCTCACGGCATCTCCTCCCATGGAGTGAAGGGCTTGGCTCCCCACATGGGGACAGAAAGGGTCTGTCAAAAATGGAATCACACCGGACACATTGCTCTGGACACAAAAAACATAACACACCCCCTCTCCCAGCGGCAAACACCATCCTATGAAAACACTATCTTTTGCAAGCTACCCAAGGGGAGACGCTTCCCCTCAAGCAGCGTCCTGAGACCCCAGATACAGAATGACATGTTAGACACACAGAAGCTGGAGAGCCTGACTCCAGTGGTGCCAGCAGGCAGCTGGGCCATTTAATTTCCCAACTATGGCGGTGGAATGGGCCAAACAGGCAGGACACGGACAGTGGGGAGGGGGAGTGTGCCCACTGGGGACTCTGTCTCTGTTGACCGCAAGGAGAATGCAGTGTCAGGGGCCAGGCTCTTGCTCCTAAAATGCACAGCGGCCTTCAAGAGACAGCACCCCATCCCCCACAGGTTCCCGACGGACAAGCGGGCAGCTGGGGCCTTTCTGGGGCAGAGCTCAGGGCGGCCTGCCTCCTCCCACCAGAAGAGTCTCAGAGACCTTCGCCCGTCTGCTCAGGCTAGTCCGACCTCAGGGGGGACTCATAGGCACTGAATCCGGGCTGGGCGCCCAGCCGCCAGGAGCAAACGTGGAATCAGATATGTGAGCCGCCTGGGCCCTGCTGTTCCCAGGGTCCAGGAAATGCTAACAAGTCTTTCTCAAAGTAGTAGCTCCCAGCCCCATCTCCTCCCCACTCGGCACAGACCTGGTGTCTGTCCCCTGGCCTGGGCGGCCCTTCTCAACCACACCTTCCCCGGGGGAGCAGACGGGTCTGGTCTGGTTTTCTGCATTTCTTCAAAACCACAGCATCAGGGATCTCAAAATGAGCAGATCGCTAAGAAATGATTTTTCAATTCCTACCTCACTGTTTAGAAACTTGCAGTGGTAATGGTAAAATATTTCCCCAGATGCCATTACCAGTGAAGCCAACCCTAGGACCCAGCACCACGCGCAGCCTGGTCAGGGGCTCTGCACGGCCATCAAGCCCCACGGTGGGCCCCAGCCCACTGCCTCCCGCACACACGGCCGGCGGGCTATGGCACACAGATGAACCTGTGAAAAGGCCTATGGCTATCATTCACACGGAGGTCCTGTTTCTTGATGTGTGCTTCCACGGAGAAATGCGGATGTGGTGAATCCCCTAGCGGCTGTCGTCCCTGGGCCTGACCCAGCCCCCCACTGACCACACAGGGTACGTTAAGAGCAACGGATCCCAATCTGTGAACAGCAAAGTCAGAGAGCCCCACTTCCTCTGGAAGAAGATAAGGCCCCAGCGCCCCCCAGTTCATCACCAAGGCTTGGACACAGGCAGCATATGGGACAGACGCTCGCGCTCCCGCTGGCTCGGCCCAACCCCCCAAGAGGCCCTCTCTTTCCCCATCTTGAGTCCTCAAACAAAACCCAATCCTTCCTGCTTCTTAGCACTTAATGGTATTCAAAGCCCCTGTTTGCTTCTGCTGGGAAAAGAAAACCGGTTTTCTATTCTAGTCTGGAAGTGACCTCTGGAAGGCTTTCCTGAAGCTGTCGCCCGCATCTCAGGGAGTCGGACACGTGGGTCCCACCGCCCCCGCCAGGATCCGGGACACTGGGCTTGGCACTCAGGCATCAGGGCTCTGCCAGGCCCGGGGACACAGAACTGTGAAGATGTTCCAGTCCTCACTCCGGGAGGCCCCAAGGATGGGACCAGCACTGGCCGAGCGCTCTTCATTTGTCCGCTTGCTCTGAGGTCAGACCCGCGGCTGTCTCATCCAGACGAGGAAACCAGAGACGCGAAGGGTCTCTGCCAAGGCCCACAGCTGGGAAGAGGTGAGGCCGGGCCGCCCTTCTGTCTTCCTGCGCAGGGCTCTGTGGGGCGCCCGGGGCTAAGCAAGGCCTCCAGGCATGGAAGGGGTGGTGTGTTTGGGGGCACAGGGCCTTCCAGGTCTCAGGTGGTGGGAGGTCCTGATGCCAACCCCAGGGAAGTCATCGGCCAGGGAGAGGTGCTGGTCATTGCTAGGAGGCAGAGCCCTCCAGTCCCAGAGGCAGCCCTGACAAAGAGGCTGCTCCCTGACCCCCCCCACTCAGCCCGATGGTGGGGTCCTCAGGCTCCCGGGTGGACCCAGGCCAGAGCAGGTGCTGCTCCCTTGATTGCAGGAAGCAGCTGAAGTGCCTGCTTGCCTTATCCCAGTGTCCCTATAGCCCCGTGGGCGCTTTTCACCAGAAACCCCCTACACTCCCAAGGTAGCCCAAGCAGCCGAGGGACCCTCAGCTTTGGACCAGGAGGGACGGGGCCAGGGGCATCACCTGTTAACTGTGCTTGAATTATAACTATCTATCGGTACTGTTGGGTTTTGTCCCTCCAGGTCAGGGGTTGGTTCTCTGCCCTGCTGTAGCACAGACACCTCTGCTTTCCGCTTCTGCCTACACAGCCCTTCCAGATTAAGGGTTTATGGGTGTAAAGTAGAGTAAATAGAAAAACCAGTGAAATCGACAGCACGGAAACGCAGCAAACTGCTTTGAGAATCGGCCTGCAGCATCGTAGGCTGGGCTTCCGTGCTCCCGCTTCATGCCATGAGGTCAGGCAGGCCCAGCGACCACCCCAGTGCTGAGGGGGCCACGGGCGTAATATTCCAAGATGATCTGCAACAGCCAGGACACGTACGGAAGCGCCCACGCCACCCTCAGGGGACAAGATCACAGGCACCGCTCAGGCCTCAGTAGCCTGTTCACGACAGGGAAAGGCCATCCACATCCACACAAGGCTCCTTCACAGCCCTCCTGCCTCCCTCCGTGCCGGCCGTCTGACTCACCATAGGTCTTTGGTATGATATGGTTGGAAGGACAGAGGTTGGATGGATGGATGGATGGATGGTGGTTGGACAGGTGGGAGGATGGGGACTGGGGAGTGGGGGGGTGTGGACTTTCTTGGCGTTAATCGATTGCTCCTCATTTTCTATTTCTTCACGTGCTAACGTGGGACCATTTTCAAAGTTAGTTCCCAACGTTTAAAGATTGACAGAGTTAGAAAAATCCAAATTTTGGGCTTTTCTTCGAAAAATAAAAGGAAGCTCTAGCAACATGGATCCTGCGCTCTCACAAAGCAAGACCTCAGCCCACTCCCCCACACTGGTCAGAGCACAAGCTCTCGGGTCTGCCACGATCCCCGGAAGGGCATGGATTCCCGACCCTCGGCCACATGTATGTGCCAAGCTGCCCGTGTGGCTCACGCTCTGGGCGTGGCAAGTGCCCATGTAGGACTTCTTCACAAGGGGGGGGGTCATCCTGATAGCAACCCAGGGACCTGCCGCCACTTGTAAACTTGCCTGGAGAGACCCAAGGGGCTGAATCTCTAAGGACTTAACTCATCTGTCTGTAGAATGGGCACAGCAGCTCGTCCGCCCTCCTAGAGCTCTGGGAGCCTAACCCAGGTACTGATGCTCGCGAAGCCTGGTCAGGAGCTTCAGCCAGCGTTTCTGCCACTTCCAGATCCCACACACATAGCAGCGGGGAGCCCTTTCTCCTAGTCCTGCAAAGACGGTCACGCAGATCTCAGGAACCCCTGGGAGTGAATGCGAATGAAGCCAGAAGGTCTTGGCCTGCCCTCATTTCTTGAAACGTCCTGTTTTGAAAGATGTGAGACTTTTGGATGCACAGGGGGACCTGGGGTCCAAGCAAGAAGCATGTCCTACCCCCAACTGGTGACGTCAGGAGAGCAGAGAGCCACATGGCTCAGATGCACCATGGTAGGTCTGCACAAAGTCATGCGTGTGTGTTGACGAGGACCAGAAAGAACAGAGACCACCCAGACTGCAGGAAACATGTCCAGTGCTCACGAGTGTGTTTTGCTGACTCCAGAATGACGCACGGATGGGGAAAGTGCCCCTGACATCAGTCCGTCCCCTCTAGAAGTAGGTCTGAAAGACCCAAACCTGCTGTTGTGCCCTGGGGAGAATCTCTCCCTGGCTATTTGGCTTGCGGGCCACTGTCACCAAAAGAAGGCAGCATCCTAGGCCTAAGACAACGCCCTAGGGTGCTGGGCACCACGGCAATGTCCTCTTGGACGCTGCAGGTCTCAGCAGGAGGGACAGAGCCAGCGCTCCAGACACAGTGGCCCTGGGTTGTGTGTAGGCGTCTCCACTGTTTGGGTGAAAGCTCACTGTTTTTCTCTACAGACTGCGAGTTTCTAAATAATTCTCTCTAAACAGTGATAACTCAGGCATCGCTGAGGACTGTGCTGAGATGTGAGGTCCCACCCACTTCTGCTGGAGCCCCAGGAACACGGTGTTTGTAAACCCCGGGGGGCCTCTGCCTCAGGGGCTGCCATGGTTTCTTAGGCACACAGGCCTGACTGGAGGGTCAAGCACCATCCATCCGTTGGGGCCACACTCAACTCTGATTCAGCCACCGGGAGACCATGGAGAACAAGACACATGCAGTGCCTGCCTCTAGAGACACCAGCAAAACAAGGGTAGATGGGGCCTTCTAGCCATTCAACAAACACAGAGGACCAGTATCCTTCCTGCCTCAGCCTGTGGCAAGAACATAGGTGAGAAAGACTAGCCCGGCTTGCCACCTGGCAAAGACTTCACAAGAGGTATCCGTGCCCCTGAGTGGACAGCCATCAGCAGGTGGCTCCTCGACCTGGGGGGTCCAGTAATGGTTTTTATGGCGTATCAACTAGAAACAGAGGACGGGCACCAAAGGCTCTGGGTCAGGCCCATGTCCCACATGTAACCAAGCTTGGCTGGAAATCTCATCACACTTCTGCACGACGGGCTCAGAAACAGGGCCTGGGAGCCAAGGAGAGAGGGAGTCACCTCTAAGGGCCCATCTCCTGAGACTCAGATGCTGGATCTTTCTTCAAGGAGTTCATGCTGGCAGCCAGGACCGGGCTTCCAGCTCTGGGTCAGGTTGAGGGGGGGCAGCAGTAGCGCAGAGAAAAGCCCGCCAGCAGCAACTCATCTGAGGTTCGGCCGGGGTCAGCATGGCCTCCCAGCAGGCTAGCCGGAGACAGTGGGCAAGCACGTTCGCCCCCCCATCCCGGACTCCTCGGGTGGGACACCTGAGGTGCACAGAGCTCCCCAGCCTGGTCTGTCTTCACCTCTTCCAAGAAATCCCTGGGACTCCTCCCCCTGCACACCAGTCAGGGCTCCTTGGCTCTCGTGCTCGTTTGCAGAATGGTTGGTCTGAGCCCCTTAGGAACGGGGATTAAGGTTCACTGTCCCGCAGCCCACAGCCAGGGCTTCTCCTGGGGGAACACAGGTCTCGGGAGGCCCACACTGCCCAGTGCTCTCCACAGTGCAGGGGGCCTTCCCAGCTGCTCATGGGAGTTTCCTGGACTCCAGACTGGCTGCACGTCCACACCCATAGGCCTCACTGCCCTCTCTGAGGGAGCACCGAGGGGGTCCAGGGGGGCTGTGCGGACATTGGTGCCCCGGCATGCCCAAGCCGTGAGAGGCCAAGTCTGGCAGCCGTAGGCCGCTCCCTGGGGAGCTGGAACATGTGGGCCATGTCTGGCACCTCCAAGGCCCCTGGGACTCCACACCTGGCACAGTGCAGGGAAACACACAGCTCCTGCCACGATGCAGCAGGTGGAGGGAAGGCCCAGCGCTGGGACCCTCAGTTCTCTGGAGCACAGCACAGAGAGGTATGAGGCTGCTGGGCTCTGTAGCCAGGAAGAGGGTCAAAATCCATCACACGCCTGCAGGGTGACCACAAGCCAAGCTGAGCCTCAGTTTCTCCATCTGTAAAATGACGCCATAGAGAGAAGCGAGCTCACAGGCACAGTGACTGGCAGAGGGCACAGTTACCTCACAGGGCGCCGAGGCTCCTCCAGTGGGGGTGGGTCCTGAGTCATCTCCTGCCCCAGACAACCCCTCCTTCTCCGACAGCTGGAGCACAGTGACCCCAGGTGGCCGGTTCCTCCCGGCTAGCGGCTGTGGAGGTTGGACAGCAAACCCAAAACACCCAGAATGCCCAGTCTACTGTGCAGAGTGCTGGGTGGTCTCTGGTTTGGGGCTATTACAAATAAAGCTGCTGGGATCATGATTCCAGGGTCCTGAGATCGAGTCCCCCGTCGGGGGTGGGGGGGTCCCTGCTCAGCGAGGAGTCTGCTTCTCCCTCTGCCTCCTCTGCTACTTCCCCTGCTTGTGCTCTCCCTCTCTCGGATAAATAAATCTTTAAAAAAAAGGAAGAAAGAAAGAAAGAAAGAAAGAAAGAAAGGAAGGAAGGAAGGAAGAAAGAAAGAAAGAAAAGAAAAATGGGAAAACTAACACGCAGGTGTTTATACGGCCTTGTGCCGCCACTGCTCTGGGACAAATGCCCGAGAGCGCCGCTGCTGGGTCACATGGCCAGCAGTTCAGGCCTGGTTTTCCAGGGTCTACCATCTGACATTTCCCGGAGCCATGACCCCGCTTCTCCGCATCCCCGCCAGCTCGCAGGGCCCTGCCTGCCGCTCCTCCCAGCGACCAGACAAGTGCGGCCCCTGGCATCCCGTGCACAAACTCCCGTCTCCTTAGACGCTGGTGGTCGGAGTATCTGTTCTTGCGTGTGTTCCCGTCTTCAGGGAAGGGTCTCCCCCCCGCCTTCTGCCCAATTTCTCAGCAGACGGATTCGTTTTGCATTGCTGACTTGGGGAGGTTCTCGAGTGCTCCTGACACCCAGCCTCATCTGGGCCGGTGGCTTGCAAGCGTGTCTTCCCTCCTCCCAGGGCCCTTCAAGGAGCAAATGCCTCCCCTGTGAGGAGGCTGGCCGACTGCTTTTCCTTTCACAGATCGCAGCCCTGATATTGAGGAACTCTGCTGCTCAGTCCTAGGGCCCAAAGATCTTCCCCTCCCAGTTTCACAGCCCTATGCTAAGTCTGTGATCCATTTTGAGTTAAATTCTGAATAAGATGGGAGATTTCGGTCGAGGCCCGCATTGAAAGCCAACCCTCCCCACCCCCTGCGTCCTCTCGTGTGGCTCCTCTGTGGTGCCCCTGGGGCTGTGCGTCTGCACCGACCAGCCTCCCCCCCATACTATCTCATACTCTGCCATGTTGTTTTCATGCTCCCAGGCTCTGAACCCTCCCATATCAGCTTTAGCATAAGCCTGAGCTTATCTACGTCAATCTGAAACACTGCTGAGATCTTGGGAGCAATTGCATTAAACCCACAGCTCAATCTGGGGACAAGTGACATCTTTACTATGCGGGGTCTTCTAACTCACGGACACGGTACATTTCTCCGTTTACTTGGGGCTCTCTGACTTGTTTCCTCAGCATTTTGTAATTTTCACTTCACACATCTTGCAAACGTGGAGTCTGGACCTAAGCTTTTCACTCAATTTAGAGTGACCATAACGACATTGCATTTTTCATCTCAGTTTGCACAAGGTTGTTGCTTGTATATGGGAACAGGTGATTTTTGCAAGCTGACCTTGCGTTCTTGATCAGACTGAACCTCCCGTCAGTGTCCTTAGGATCTCGCCTGTGCAGAACTCTTAAAGAAACCCCCATCGAATCTCCCGGACCTTATACCAGAGCTCCCAGCACATTCTAGGAAATGCACTGTTGTCACTGGAGCCCCAGCAGGGCCGCGCCTTTCATTTTGCCTCTAGTTTGCTTTAACTGGACACAGTGGTGAACTCAGGGGTGCCTGACGGCAGCACAACGGAAGGCCCTGTAATGACCCCAAGGCTGGAAAACGCAGTCACAGCTTCTGTGCATGGAAGGCAGCGCCCTCACATCACAAGGACCACGTGGATGGACATCAGGGTGCTGTGTGTGTTTACATATACTGTCTCCTTCATATGCCATGGCAGGCTCTGCGATGTTGCCACACGGCCCCCAGACAGCAGACAGGGGCGCAGATCTGGTATGTCGTGTGCCCACAGACACACATGCAGGTAAGTCCAGACACAGGGCGGCCATGGTCAAGTTCACGCTGGGCCCAGCAAGACCCGGGACCCTGGATCTCAGGAGCTGCAGCTCCCCCCAAACTCTCAGCCTCACGCTACCTTTCTAAGAGGAGTTTCAGTGTTTCTGGACGGGTGGTGCACAAATCCCCAAACTGGGAAAGTCTAATGTTTATGAACTTTTCCGGTTCTACAAATCCAAGTGCTGAGGGGCAGTGTGGCAGGTGGAGAGGGCATCAGAAGACCATTGCTTCCTTCCTAGATTCTAACAACGGCTATAAAATCACTGAGAAGAACAGCAGAACGCTCCCTGAACTGAGCCACTTGCAGAATCATCATCATTTCCACACAATCAAACCTTGCTCTCTGCGAAAGCATCACTTGGAAATGGGCCTGTTCTTGGCCGCGACCCCTGAACCCACAATGAGCCACATAAAATGGATTACGAATTAATTGTTCCATGAGATGATTAGCTTTGAACTACAGGCCATCACAGCCCCAGGTAATTAAGAACAAGCCATGTTAAACAAATGAAATTAAAACCAAGACAAATGCTTCCGTGGGCCACTGGCCCCCTGGTAAGAGGAAGGCGGTTCAATCAAGAAGGTCCATCAGCTAAGCTCACTGTCACACAGGAGTGGGGTGGCCTGGCAGATCTGAGCCCGTGATGCTTCCCAACAGGGCAAGTGTTTCTAAGTTAACAGCTAAAATGTTTTGTTGCATGTTTACTGAGTTGCACAGTAGGTGATTTCTGGCCGGCTGCAGACAGACACCACCTGCCCTGTCCCTCTGTAAACAGACCCGGGCACTACAAACCCGTAGTGTGATGGGTTAAGTGTCTGCTGACTGGGACGTGGCATGCCCAGATGATGTCCAGACAGCCAGCCAAATGTTCTCTCCAGGCTGCGGGGTGCTTCTGGAGGAGATGAACACCTGAGCCAGAGGGCTGAGGGGAGATGGCCATCCCCGAGGCAGGCGGGCCCTGTCCCATCCATTGAGGGTCTAAGGGGACAAAACGGGGAGCAGGGGAGTGGACTCTCTGCTTGAGCTGGGACATTGCCTTCTCCTGTCCCTGGAGCACACCCAGCCAGGCTCCCGGGTCTCAGGCCCTCAGACTTGGCCGGACCACACGGCCAGCCCTGCTGGGTCTCAGCCTCCTCAACCATGCACACTGGCTCCTGTAATAGATGCCTCCTGTATACCTGCGTCCCACTGGCCCCATCTCTCCAAGAACCCATACGCCCCTGTGGCCAGACACTCACCAGCTACTGAAAACAAGACGTCACTGAGCACGGAGTATTTTTTAATATTGGCTGACTAAACATAAACACTAACATTTTTTTTATAAACTATTGAATTGAAAGATTACAATTGTTCTGGAAACATGGCATTCAGGGGCTTTTCTTAAGAGATTTATTTCTTTATTTTAGAAAAAGCAGGCGTGCAAGTGAGGGAAGGGGCAGAGGGAGAGGGAGAGAGAGAGAGAGGAGCAGACTTCCCGCTGAGCACAGAGACCAGAGCCTAAATCTGGAGTCAGATGCTTAACCGACTAAACCATCCAGACGCCTCTCACTTAGAGGTTCTATACCTGCACTGATTTTTTTGCACTTTGCTTGAAAATGGTCTCTGTCTCAATGTCTGGTGGCCTAAGGGTTCTACAACTCCAGGCAACCCACCCAGGTAAGACCCCCTCTCACGCTGGAGGTCATTCTAAGAGAAAAGGCTGGGAAAGGTGACAGCAACTGTAAACACATCTCCAGCCACTCAGACCCAAATATGAATCTGAAGCTGAAACTGGGGATTCTGACCCTTTGTGAGTGGCCCCTGGAGGGCCTGCACCCCAGGGTCCGAGTGTCCTGCTAGAAGACCCCGGCCCGCAGAAGGCAGGATCCAGGTCACTCTCTCCTCCCCCATACCTGGTCCCCTCTGACCACCTGGGCTGTCCCTGGTGGTCAGACCAGAAACGAGCCTCCTGATGCTCCACTTTGCAGGTCTTGGGTGAAACATTCCCTGGCCCCCCAAGAGGCCTTCCCTAGCTGCTGTGTCCGGCAGAGACCCTTCCCCACTCTAGAACGATGCAGAATCACACACTGAGGAGCAAGTATGCGGGGAGCGAGCTTCTGCGTTCCGAGACAGAGGGAGCACTCCCAAAGCTCGCGAAAGCCATGTCGTCTGCCAAAGTCACATAACCAGCAAACGGCAAGGCCAGGCCTGAGCCCAAGGTCGTCCCAGGTGGCTCTCCCTAGACACCTCTGGCTCCTCTGCCTGACTCAGCCTCCACTTACCAGCAAAACAGTCTCCAGCACTGCTGCCTCTCAGAGCGTAACCCAAGCCCTCCACCTTCTAGAAGCTTCCCTGGGCTCCTTCCCTTTTGGTGCTGATACTCTCTCAGGCCTGGAATTTGAGGGCTTCTCAAGGGTAGGAGCCAATGCTCTACCACCCAGCTCATGACCCCTCACAGCACCCAGCCCAGGACAGAGCACACGGCCACGCTCAGGGAACCTGGCAGCCCTGATGTTCACCCCCTGCCCCAGAGCAGAGAAGAGCCCTCTGGGCCTGGCCAGACACTGACCCAGGGTCCCTCTGAGAGCTTCATGAGATCACGCAGATCAAGGGCTCTCCGGGCCCGCAGCAGGGAGGAAACCCTGGTCCACAGACTTGTGAGTCCCCGGGCAAAACCAGCTCTGGAGACAGTGATGTCTTCCAGCCCCACAACTAGTCTTTAGAAAACTGTCTTTTCTAAAAGGTCGGGGAGAGGCGCCTGGGGGCTCAGTCAGTGAAGCATCTGCCTTCAGCTCAGGTCATGGTCCCAGGGTCCTGGGATCGAGCCCCGCGTTGGGCTCCCTGCTCGGCGGGAAGCCTGCTTCTCCCTCTGCCTCTGGCCCCTACCCACCTTGTGCTCTTTCTCTCTCAAATAAATAAATAAAATCTTTAAAAAAAAAAAAAAGCTCAGGAAAAGTCAGGGGAACCTGGGTGGATAAGGAACGAAAGAAGGAGTGAGTGATGGAGGGACGACCGGAGGAGCTCACCCGGCCCCCCTCCCCCAGTGACAGGGGCCAGCCTCTGCTACGAGAGGGCTTCGTGCCAACAGTCTCACAGTAGGGGTGCAGGCAGGGTCAGAGACCGCGCTGCGGGCAGGTCTGGAAATGGGGATTTAGCAGCTGACGGCTGGAGGTCGCTCTTCCCCATGGCGGCTCCTGGAGTCAAAGCACCCCATCTCTGTTTTGCCAAGTCCCAGCAACTGCCGCTCTTCCCGAAGGACGAGGCCGGCCAGCTGTTGCCGTACAGGATGCAGCTCAGGGAGGCTGGGCCTTCAGGAGCCACGGGGACAGCACGCAGAGCCCCGCCGGCTAAGTTCTGGAGGACCCTGGCTCCCTTCCGCTTCTGGGGGGCTCCCATGCTCAGGGCACGATCCGCAGGCACCCTGGACAGCACCAACCCCGCCGGGGGACCATCCAGGAGGCCAGATCCAACGGAGGAAGGAGTGCGCCCCGTTCAGAAACGCAAGCCGGCCCTTGGCAGCTCTGGGCGTGACTGGCGAGCAGAGCCACGCCACCCCGAACACGCGTGCCAAACATGGAGCAGTGACAGGGACGGGCGCGGATGAAACTTCCGCCCTCGCACATTGAAATATTTACGGCTCAGCCATCTGACCGCGGAGGCCCGCTCTGGGAATCCGGGAATCCGGGTGGGAGAGTGGGAGGGAGGAGAGAGGACGGAGCGGCGCGGAGCAGGAGCGGGAGCGCGGGGGCCACGAGCCTCGTCACGCTCTTGCCTCCCCGGCTGCTCACGTCTGCGATTCCCCACCATAAAAGAACTTGTAAAAATAGTACCTTGCAGTCATTTCTACTAACGGAGAGTCACTAGAACGGTTTGCACAACGCCCCAGAGTAAGGAGTTCTCTGGTAGTAAAGGACACACACGCCTCACACGCCCACACACACGCGAATGCACACACCACACGCACACAGACTACACACGCGTGTACACACACGCAGATCTGGGATGTCCGTGTGCCCCTTCTCAGCAGGGCCGACCTGAAACCCCCACACACGTGCTCCCCCCACCACCGGTGGGCTCCCCACAACAGACACCTGAACGTGCCTTCCTGGACGCCCCTAGGGGCTGCTAAATCCTGGGCCAACCCCCTCAGAGGCTCCTGGGAACCCCACCCAGATGCTGGGCCAGCAGCAGCTCCCCCCAGAGAGAGCCGCCATCCCCTGGGGTCTCCAGGCCCATACACCCCATCAAAGGGGCCTTCTGAAAATGCAGCCCCAGCCATCCAGAGAGCAGACGGCGTCCTGACACAGACCCCCACCCGTGGGACGGTTCGGGTGAGCAGACGGAGGGCCAGCTCCATGCGGAGGGCAGAGTCCACATACACGGCTGTCTGGGAAGACTCAGCTGCGTTTATGCTCTTAAACCAAAACAAAATCCCTGGTGAGTCAAGCCTTCAATCGCTGAAAGAAAAACAAGCAGCAAACTGGGAAGGCTCTAGAAAAGATCACAGTGTGTTTGTTTACTTACGGTCCTGACGTCTGGGAGGCATTCTGTAGAATGCCAGGAGCCATAAAGTAAGGAGGGTCAGCCTGCTAACATGAAGGACAGCTTGCCCGTGGACAGGTGACACGAAAGTGCTGTGGCCCACTCCATGGAAGAGCAACGTGTCAGCCGTCAAGACAGAAAGATGGGACCCCTGCCCCCACGGGGAAAAGCCCTGAGGACACCAGCCAAACATGAAAGGACACGCACGGGGATCCCACGCACAAGAGGAACTGGAGTTGTCAGACTCACAGGCACAGAGAGCAGACGGCGAGGCCAGGGCTGGGGGAGCGGGCGGGGATCCGTGTGGATAGGGTCTCTGTTGGGCAGAGGTGGGGGAATGGAACATTCTGGAGCCAGACGGGATAGACAGTGCCCCTGAACTGGACACTGAGAAATGGTTAAAATGGTAAATTTCTGAGTTGTACATGTTTTACCACAATAAAAGAATTATGGGAAAAAATTTTTAAACTTCCATATGACAAAACAATTTCACAGGCAAACAGAAGAGTCCAATCACAAAATAACTGCTCTACAGCTAATCATCAAAGGCCTGATTTTGTCAGTTGAACAATAACTCACGCAAACCTGTCAAAAAAAACAACAAGCACAGGATCAATTGGGTGATTTGCAGAGGATGCAGAAACCAAGTAACTGGTGGACAGAAGCGCGGGTCCTTCACCCTGATGGGCGCCCTGCTTGGGGGCCACATGGGGCTCCAGTGCAAAAACTCTAGATTTCAGGACGGCAGAGCGTGAAAGGGAGAGCGGGGGCCTCCCAAGCCCAGGGTCCACGCCCAGAAATGACCCTGACCTCGAGCTGCCATTTCCCAGCAGATGTTGGGGTGAGCAGGAAGGGCAGGTAGGGCCAGCACAGGTGCCACACACAGCACAGGGCCGTTGGAAGGTGGGGCCGTCTCTCCCGAGGCACCTTCCAAAATGAGAAGGGGATGCCATTTAACCCCAGGGCGCTGACACCTGAAAGGAATAAGGCAGAACCAAGGGGGGCCAATGCAACACCCCGTGTGGGAAGAATGCCCCCGAAAGTGTCTGCACGGGGGATGGCCACACGGGCCCCCCTGGGTTATCGTCTGTACCTCTTGGCACTTAAGATAACGGTGGCCTCCCACGGAGCCCATGGCTCCTGCCCGAATTCAGCACTTGACGTGGCAAATCCGTCCTTCCTTCTCTCACACTGTTCCCGCCACTCCAACGCCCTCCCCACTCTCCTCTGCCTGTCCTTGAAGACCGGCTCAAAGGTCACTGGGTCTAGTAAGTGAGGTCCCCAAAAGGACAGGGAGGATGGGGTCTGCTCCTCCTCTGCGACCCCACCTGTTGGGCAGATGGCCGTGGGACAGCCACTTCTCGGAAAAGGACTGTTCACTGTGTGAGTACCCATCCCCACTAGAGGGATCTCGCAGGAGATACAGCTGTGTCTCGGGGTCCTGACACCCACAGGGACATGCCCCCCACAGGGCCTCATCAGCGAGCATCAGGATTTGGTTTAGTCACCAGCTGTGGGACCCCAGGCAAGCAAGGTGCCCCTCAGCCCACCACTTACCTGCAGGGCTGTGTGGGTCAGGAGGGACCCAGAGCTGCCAGCCACCTGCTGGGCTCTGACCCAGGACCCAGCATTACCCATAACGATGCTGCTTTTTCACTCTGCATGAACCTGGGGCGTGTGCCAGTCTCTCTCAGGAAGACCGGGGATGTCCCAGAGAACCCATGTAACCTTGGACCATTCACCTGCCTCCTCTGGGCCCCATTTTCCTGGCTGACCTATGGGAGCAGGGACACTGGCCAGGCCCCCATGGAGTCCTCATGGAGATGGGGACAAGGGTGGGGGATCACAGTCCTCCTCCCGGGCCACCCGACCTTCACCCTGGCCTCTCCCTACAACCCCCCAACCCCAGCCAGCTGGCAGGCACATCGCCTAACTTTAGTGGCCACCGCTCAAGAATGGAGGGGACCCAGGACCTGAGGCACCCACCAGGTCTGGAAGCCAGTGGGCCCGCTCACCACCAGGGGGCATCTTGCCACGCATCCTTCCAGGACTCAATTCCTGCTCCTGAGCAACCGGGCCGTCCTAACCCCTCCCAGGGCCTCCATATAATGGACACGTGCAGCAGAAAGACCTTGGGCGCCCAAACCAACCATCTTTGGGAGCCCGTGGGGCAGCATCAACAGGGGAGCTGATTAGGGGCAGGAACATGGGGAACGGCTGAGTCTGTGGCACCCTGGGCACAGCCCCTCCTGATTCTGGACGTCTTCAAGCATCACGGCACCAAACCACCGAGACCACAGACAGGCAGGATCCACGGCAAGCCGCTAGATGTCCACACTGGACAACAGAGCCCCGAGGCTCTCCCACTGATCCCATAATCAGATGGGCAGGGCTCTGCGACCCGGATCCCCAGGAACACAGGCCCTGGACGCCCCTCCCCAGCTAAGACGCCACAGAAAACTGAAACTGCACCTTGTTCGACTTCCGACCTCATGACTTGACCCTGGTCACTTTTTAACACTGTCCCTTTTCCTGGGGGGTCACTGAGCTGGGTGGTGCCAGCACACGGGAAGAGGGTCAGCCCAGTGCAGCCCAGTCCTCACTTCTCCCTATCCTCATTGGGGGCCTTTGAGCGCTGGCTGATGCTCTCTGCACACAGCACCATCAGCAGCAAAGCCAGTCTGCCTTGTTTTGGTTTTTTTTTTTTTTTTTTTTTTTTTTTTAGATTTTATTTATTTATTTGACAGCAAGAGAGGGAACACAAGCAGTGGGAGTGAGAGAGGAGGAAGCAGGCTTCCCGCCAGGCAGGGTGCCCAATGCAGGGCTCCAACCCAGGACCCTGGGGCCACGATCCAAGCCAAAGGCAGATGCCCAACCACTGAGCCACCCAGGTGCCCCTGTCTGCCTTGTTCTAACACGACGGTGCCCATGAGGCCTGAGATCTGGGGACCAGCTCAGAACACATCATGTGATGCAAGCTCCAGCTCCCAGCTTCACATGGAATGCGGCTCCCATGCCCCGGAAGTTAGCAGCCTCGCGGTCTCTGCCCAGAGCAGGAGGCTGTATGCAACACGAACACGAAACCCGTTGCTTGTTTGACCATTAACCTCCTCCTAAGAGGAGGCCCTGCATTCCCCCAAATGCTAATCTTGTGTTTTCGTGTTGCCTCAAAGAGAAGCCTCGAGGCCTGTGCCAGAGCCAGGTGGGAGGGAAGGGGCCGAAGCAGCTGGGGAGCAAAGGCTGCATGTGAATCCAGCAGACGGCGTGTTTTTCCCATCACCTGGGGGCCCCAGCCAATCTGGGGAAAAACAAGCTGCAGGAGATGCGCAGGCGGGCGGCAGAGCCGGTGGCAGATACCAGGAGACAGCTGCTCGGGCCAGCGGTGCGGTGCTCCCGCCAGAGCCTGTTTTAATTAGAGCTGCAGAGATCAGGGCTGCTGCCAGGAAGGCCACACCCCAGGGTGAGATGCCCTCGTCCGCCCGTCTGGCGGCTCTGGTAATGAGGCCCCAGTCAAGGGCCCAAAGCACAGCGCTGCCTGCATGGCCCAAACCGCACACACGGAGCCTCCTCATTACCGCGCTCTAGACTCCCAGAGGCACGGCGATGCTCATCTCCAGGCACCTGAAGTGCAGCAAGCCAGGAAGGGACCCAACTGAACCCAGCAGCTCCCTGCTCCCTCCCTCAGTCTGGGGTATACCCTCAGGGCCAGGCTATGGTTCTCAGATGGCCCAGGGCCTAGAGGATACTGCAGGCTGCCTTCTGAGGCTCTTTGGGTCCCTGAGCAGGGTGCCCCTGGCATCCCCAGGAAAGACAGGAGATCCGCAACCGCTCACAGTAGCTCACATAGAGCAGGGAGTCTGCAGCCGCCACAGGCACCCTCACCTGGAGAAACTCCACACAGCAGAGGGGTGATGGAGGGGCAGGAAGACACCTGCTCCAGCCCCAGCCAGGACACCTGCTGCATGGCTCAGAGGGGTGGCAAGGGGCCGGTCCAGGGCACAAGGGGCTCCAGCCCCAGCTAGCATGTCTACTGTCACCTGGAGCAAGGGACAATGGTGAAGGGCCCTCCCCTCACTGAGCCTCAAAACCCTCTTCTGTACCCTGATGTTAGGGGATGAGCAGGCCTTCCACATGCCTTTCTGCAGTGTCCTGAGGCCCAGAGCAGCCAGCGTACCTACCGTAGGCCCAGGATGGACCTGGGAACGAGCTTGTGGAGTGGCCTCAGACTAAACACTAAGAGGAGTAAGGCCTGGCTGTGGGGTCCCTGTGGGGGTCTAGGCCAGCATCAGAGGGGCAAAGTGGTATCCAGGGACAAGCCCACTGACACAGCCTGCCCTCCACCGCACAAAAGAGCTACCAAAAAGAGGGGGAGAAGGATGATGATGATGATGATGACAATAGGGATGACGGAGATGATGCTGGGGATGATGAGGATAGGGATGATGGTGGTGGTATAATGGGGATGGTAATGAAAGTGGTGATGGTGACAATGGCTTTGATGATGATGGGGATGGTGATGATGGTGGTGGATAATGGGGATGGGGATGGTGGGATGAGGACAATGTTATACCCATAAACATTACTCTACTTGCTCTTCACTGTAACCCTCAAAGTAGGTTTTATGACTCTCATTTGACACTTGAGGAACCCGAGTCCCAAAGAACGTCATCACATACCCTAATGACATGATTCAATGGTCTCCTTCCAAAAGATCTTTTAACACACATTCAATTTTGTAGCATGTGTGTGCGTGTGTGTCTGTCTGTGTGTACACGGAAGTGTGTGTGTGTTTGCATATGTGTACCGGTGTGTGTGTGTGTGTGTGTTTGGGTGTGTGTTTAACATGTCTCTGGCCTGACACGGTGTGTTCAGGGGTCTCCTGGTCCTCCCTGTGGCTGCCCAGACCTGCAAGCCAGAGACAACTCCCTGCATTCCCAGTTCACCCCAGGACATCTGGGCACCTCCTGACCACCATCTCTGGATCACCTGCTTTCCCGTGTTCCCTCCTCCTGCAGGAGCACATGACCTATGGTTACAAGAGTGGGAGAGGGAGAGCACAGGCTTTGGAGCCTCAGGGACTCCTGCTAGAGCCCTGGCTCTGCTATGACAGTCGGTGTGGCCTCCGGCAGCAGACACACCCTTGTTACAGACAATGGGGAAACAGCCAGAGAAAGCCTCCAGCAACGTTCACCTGGGTGGGGGGAGGGTGTGCTGTCCCAGGAGAGAGAACAAGGATGTTGGGAGGGTGAGCGGCCCTCCCCCACAGCTCCATTGTACTACCTTCTGCTGAACAAAGAAGCTCAAACAAACCCCTTACCCCTCAACTCACAGGAGCACCCCCACACAAACTGTGGCCCTAAAGATGCCATCATGACCTGACCAGGGCAAGACCACCCTTCCCGTGGCCACGGGTCACCTGTCTCCCATCTGAACTTCCTGGGGAGGTTTTATGCACAAAGACACTCACCCTACTAGCGGAGCAGAGGGCTGTTTCCACCACCCCCGCGGGAGGCAGCTCTGAGTCGAGGCGTGCCAGGCACTCTGCGAACCTGGAAAGAATGTGCCCCAAACCACAGCCCAGGCTGCCGAGCCCGGCTTCTAGTAAACTGGAAAAAGCAAAGAACTTGGATGCTGTGCAGAGGACATCAAGTGAAAGGTCAAGAGACATTGTCTCCGGCCGGCTCCCTCTGGAGTCCACTTCCTGAACCATCCGCCTATTTCTTCAGAGGCCTCAGCCAGAAAAAGGTTCCCCTCAGGGTTTCAAAATGGAAAGTGAGTTTTCCTGCGGCAGAAAAGCGCTCTTCCCAAGCCCGCTTCGCCAAGAGGAATTTCCAATCTGACCATCTGCTTCCTGCACTTCTGGTCCACCTAGCTCCTGGATGCAGAAAAGCCCGAGGCAGTGGGAACCATGTGAGTCTGGAAACTCGGGGCCAAGGGCACAGGACCCGTGCACAAACTCTTCCTGGACACACGCAGCCAAGACGGCCAGAGAGCTCACTCAGATCTGCTCGTCTCCAGGCCTCACCAGCCCTGCACCCGCTCCTGCCTGGGACCCCTGCCTGGAAGCTGGGGACGGGCTCCGAAAGGGTGTGAAGGCTGTGCCACAAACACAGCTGCCATGGAGGGGGCATATGGCCCCCACAGAAGGTCAGGCTCAAAGCTCAGTGGGGCCAGAAGGGCAGCAGAGTCTGGGGGCTCCTTGGAAAGGCACACGTGGAGAGAGGACATGCCCTAAAGGCCACTCCTAGGTGTGTGCCCCAGAGGCTCCAATACCCACACCTCGAGGTGTGCGGCCCACAGGCTCCAAGAGCCATGTTCACAGGAATGTTTTGCACAACCACCCAAAAGTGGGAGTGGCCCAAGTGTCCCCCAACTGGTAAGTGGATAAGTGGGTATACCCTGCACAACGGGAGACCCCCTAGCCTCACACAGGGAAGGCAGCACCGCCAGACCACGGGGGCACAGAGGGCACTGCTCACAGAGCTGTAAGCCACATGGGAGGTCAGGTGGAGGCTGCCGAGGAGCCCGTTCCCCGTCTCCCCGCTCTGAGCACAGTCTCCCGGCAGCCAGGCCAGGCTCGTGGTTCTGGCCAGCACACATCTCTGGTGGCAACACAGGACGTCTCCAAACCACAGCCAGAGGAGCCTGGGCCTCCATGAACATGCAGGGCCCACACCTCCCCTGCTCTGCTGACAGTGGCCTCGTCTGTCAGAACGCAGGCTCTGAAGAGGGGCGTGGCTGCTAAGCTCCGTGATGCCCAGGTTACAATGCTTGGTTAGCCTCCCCTGTGGCTCTGGCAACAGGAAGGGAAGCTCCCAGGATCCCAAATCACTGTGCCCCAAACTCCCTCCCTGCACTCAGGGTTGGGCCTGATCTGGGGGAGCGCCCAGCCTACTGGCTGGCAGGAATGGGACCAGGACCTGCCGTGTACAGGCCCGCTCTGAGATCAAAGTTCAACTGCACCGCTGGGCGGCTGTGTCCTCTTGTCTACCCAGAGGGGCGCCTCCTCCCTCAGGCTGGCACCAAAGTACACATCTGCAGGACCCCAATGGACCAAGGCATGACCCACAGCCATCTGTCCCCTGACCACCGAAACCCGGTGAAGAAAGGACAGAGGTCTGTGTGGCCACTGAGGGGAGCCTCTGACCTCCTGGCTGAGGGTGGGGAGTCTGTCTGCAGAAAGAGACCTGCAGAGGGACCCAGGGACGAGCCAGTGTCCGGGGGCCACCTCTATACAGCTCACGTCTTCCCTCTGGACCCCTGGAACCTCTGGGTTTCGATCCATGTGAGTGCATCACCTACTCAGAAGCCAGGTCTAAATCTGGACGGAGTTATTGATGTTCACTTTCAACTTCATAAAGATACAGCTCTTGAGTCACCTGGTCCCACCTGGTGACAGAGACCATAACTGTCAGGTGCACACCATTAGGAGAGCTGAGAACAGTGGAAGCATTCAGTCTCCCAGTTCTGGATCCCAGAAGCCCAGAATCAGCCCTAGCAGGTGGAAATCGAGAGGCCGCAGGGCCCTGTGCCCTCAGAGGCTCCAGGAAGGACCCCTCCAGCCCCTCTCACCTCTGGGAGTGGCTGCTGGCCTGTAGCCCAAGGTCACCTTGCTCGTCTCCACCTCTGTGGTCACAGGGCTTCTCCTCTTCGGAGCAACCTCCCCCTGTGCCCCCTCCTGCAAGGACCTGAGACTGCATTTGGGGCATACGGAGGCTGAATCCTGAGCATCTCAGTATGGCAAGACCCCCCTGGGCTGCTGGGGCTGTGGGGGGGCCCACGCCAAGACCTGGCCTCTCCATCCTGCCCGTCGTGCCCGTGTAGCCCCAAGGGGTAGGCATTGCACACACCCCCAAGACATTCTGGATCACGGCTCGAGCTGCACCCCACCATAGACACTCCAGAAGCGGTCCCACCCCAGGCGAGGCCCGGAGCGCCAGGCCTCTGGATGCACCCACAACCTTCCCAGGTGGCCTGCACCTGCGATGCCACAGCAGCCCAAGAAAATGCACGATACCCACAAAGACCCCCCCCCCACTCCCCTGCCCTGCCCGCCTCTCTGCCGCAGCCTCTCTGCTACTAGGGCCCCTCCTGTATAGGCAGCTCTCTGCACTCGCCCGCCAGCCCGGGACACTCGCGAAGAAGGGCCCACCGCCATCACGGAACGGGGCCGTGAGAGGGCTGTCTCCCTGGTCCACGGATTTATGTGCCATTTGAACTCCGTAGAGCTCCATCGTCCAAACATGCTCAGTCATCTAATCGAGAAACAGAATTCGCCGAAGTTGAGAAACAAGAGAGAAAAACCAAAACCCTACACAGCCTTTCATCCACATCCACATTTCTTGAGGGAAGAAACGGTCAAAGACCGAAGGTGAGCGCCCGGGACAGCCGTGGTCATAGAAGTGCCGTGGACCGTGACAACGCGGAAGCAGCCGTGGGAAGGGAGTAAGGGCTGAGGAGCAGCTCGGCGGAACCGGGAACTACAAACCACACAAACCCTTCCTGACAGATGGACGTTCCCCGCCCCGTGAGCGGGACAAACCATGCGGGCTGTGAGCCCAATCTGTGACAAGAATTCACGCACATGCATAAATCCACAAGCACTAACCCAGAACAGTCTCAGGGATTTTCTCCCAGTTATCTGTAGGGTCTCAATTCCTGGTACTCGGCCCCTGAGGCCCCCACAGATGTTGGGAGCTGCTCCCTGGAAAGACCCCACCTGACGGCCACTCCTGGGACACGTGGGGGCTGTGTGACTTGGCGTCGAGGCCATGGGTGTCTGTGGATGACCAGGGCAGATGGAAGCCTCAGAGCCTGACCTGGGCAGGCACGTGTCCCCTGTGTCCAGGGGCCGGCGAGGCCCAGGGAGAAGTGTCGGTCCTGGCCCCACCATCTCACGGGTTCCTACCTTCTCTCGTTGTCGTCCAGGTGAGCAAACAGCACATTTTTGGAGATGGCTTTGGCCAGCGCTGTCATGGTCTTGTAGTCCTTGGGGATGACCTGCAGGGGAAACCATAGTCAGACTTGTGAGCATCCCCGAGGGTCCTGCAGACAGACAGGGGATAGCGGCTCGGCAGCACGTGTGTGCTTGAGGCCGCTCAACTCTGCACAGAAATGCGACCCGAGTATTGCACGGATGGACTGTCCCCAAAACCTGTGCGCTGAAGGCCCACCCAGTGTGTGGCATCTGGAGGCAGGCCCTGGCGGGATTAGCCTGCTCTCCCGCTCTCCTCACCACCAGAGCACACGGGAGAGGGTACAGCTCCCACCAAGAACCAGCCTGCCGGCACCTGCTCTCGGACACCAGGCCTCTAGACAGAGAAAGAGTGAGCGTCACAGTCACCTGGGCTCAGAGACACATGGAGCTGCATGTTACACGTATTCCACCAGATTAACTTTTTTAAGAGATCGAGAACTAAAAATACCAAGAGAAAAAGTAAAAATGAGGGTCTAGAGGGTATAAACACACAAGGTGGAAACGAGAGGCCCCACGTGCTAGGGAAGGCGGGAGGCCAGGCCCGTACGCTGTTGCACACAGGGACACCCTGTGGGCTCTCACGCTCCAGAGCCCGTCCTGATGCAGGTGCACCCACTGCGCTGTAACAGCGGAGGGCTGGGCGCCGGCCCTGAGGAATGAATACTGAGGGACAGCAACGTGGAGGAGGAAGTCCCCACTGGTGGCTCTGAGGCCGGGCTCCAGGAGGACGGGGTCACGTGATCTGGATACCGGTCTCCTCTACCCACACACCACATGCCTGTGGGCAGTGACTGTGACAATGACAGTCTACCACTGTGGCCCCTCTCGGAGCAGAAGGGAGCACGACCAAGGTCAGGGACCCCAGGGTGAGGATGGGGAATGGGAGCAGGGACCCCAGGGTGAGGATGAGGGAAGCAGGGACCCTGGGGTGAGGACGAGGGGGCCCACCTTCCTCACGTAGGACACGGCATCCTCCTCGGTGTACACCTCGGCACTCACGCCCCCTCGGCGGCGGCGAGCTTTCACCACAGGGTTTGGTGGGGTCGGGGAGACCTCCTCGTCATGAGAGTCTGACTTTTGCTGTGTCAGAATCTGTCTGTTTTCTTCCTGTGGGGGAAAACATGGGAGGGCTGGTAGCAGCGGCCAAGGTGGCCTATCCACCAACAAGTGCCACCGAGGAGTCCTGTCCAGCCCTCCTCCCTCTGTGCCCGGCAGACCCCCAGCTTCGAGGGCACCTCCATCTCTCCCCCACCACCCAACCCCACAGAGCGCCAGCTCAGAGGGGTTCTGCCTGCCCTCACCACAAGCGACATTTTGGGTACCAGGTGCCTGAGGTCTGAGGTCTCCGTCAGGCAGTCCCATACCCCCACTTCCCTATAGCACACATGCAGGAAATGGAAGGTGAATACGTGAGTGGAAAGCAAATCTCTTTTGTTTTCTTCCTTCCTTCATTATTTAATTGCTTTAACGACTGTGCGTGCAGAGGGCACAAGATTCCAGAAGCACGAAGGAACATAGACTGCCTGACAAGCAGGGCCCCCACCCCCGGCCCTGTGGCCGCCACATCCCCACGTCCCAGAAGCAGTCTGGTGATGGGCTGGGTTACCACGGGGAACAGCACAGGGGGACGTGGGGGTCTGTGGCAAACAGACCCTCACCTGTCTGCCCACGTGCCCAGGACAAGGCCTCTGTCCCCTTTGTCTGCAAGGACCACCTTCCCCAAACACCCACACCTGGCAACCTCCCGCACCTGATTTTCCTTGGCAGTCACCCGGCAAGAACGTGAAGGGAGGAGTCCCCCCCCACGCCCCAATGGCTCCTCCCGGATGCCCGCTGCCCCACCTTCCAAAGCACCCCTCCTGCTCCACCAACAGCACGTAGTTCAAGCTTCCCGGGGAACCCGAGAAACCCGAGAGAAGCATGAAGCCATCCTATTTCATGCTATGGTGTAAACCAGGAGGGAAGCGTGCTGGGGCCTTGCTTTCTTGAGACCGTTGACATCGCTGTCCTACCACAGGCCATTTTCCATGCTGGGCAGCCAAGGGCCTAACTGGGCGGGATCCAGAGGCTTCAAAGCTCGAGGCCACTTGGGGAGGCATTGGGCGGAAATGGGAAAATGGGATGGCACCCCCCCTCCCCTCCCCCGCAGGATTCCAGGAAAACTTCTCATTTTCCGGAGCCCCCTTCCTGCCTCCTGTTCTCACGCTGATGAGCTGTCTGGGGCTGCAGGACAGTCAACGGCACAGGGTCATAGGACGCTTCACAACAGCAGTGTGGGAACCACATTTCCAGAAAGCTCCGTGGCCAGGATCTGCCCCAGGAATGCCTAACACAGCTCCAGGGACTGTCCCCGTTCGGCCCCCAAGGCCAAATGCTCCCTAGATCATAAATGATGGTCACAGTCTACTTCTGACCACGTTTTTCTGGCACAAGGGGTGAAAGGCAGACTCGTGGCCCGAGAAGGGAAAATTCTCAGCCACAGAGGGGTGGGACGTGGGGAGATTCTCTGGACCTGAGTTCCCACTCCTGAGAGAAGCCCACATGCCTGCGGCCTGGGACAGGCAGAATCCCTCCCTCCACGCCCCATGCCCCAGCACGCTTGCTGAGGACACAGCTGGGCGGTTAGCCGTGTCAGCCTGACCCCGTGCACAGGCCCTGAACACCCCAGAGGAGGAGAGGCCACACCCTGCGTGGCGGCCAGACTCCAAGTGGCTGCGCATGGTTAGCATTTCTGGGATCCCCTGGGGATGCAGTCCCTCCACTCCGTCCCCTCCGGCCGAATAGACGCCGTGGTATTTGGAGATGTGTGGTGTCCTGGGCCGGGGTCACTGGTGCCAGCCCCAGGCTGACCACAAGCCCCCGTCTCAGGGCTGCAGCCTGTCACAGCAGAAGACAGGCCCGGGGCCGCCATCCCCATCTATGAGGCCAGCAGAGGACCAGGGCCGTGTCCAGGGGCACTCAACCTCCAGCGGCGGGGTGAGGAGATAAAAGTGCGGTTTCCATCTCTTGTCCGGTACCTCTGTCTACCAGCCTCACACAGAGATTGCTCTACAGAGGAAAAGGCACAGTTTTGTCGTGAAGATGTCCATCTAACAGGGAAGACGGGAAAAGTCAGCAATGGTAGCAGTGTGAAGCACAAAGGACTAGGTACAGGGCCGGGCGGCACCTAGCAAACGGTCATTTCCCCTCTATAAGGACCGGTTGCCACAACTCGCAAGTTTTGAGAATGGAATGCTTTGTCACTCAGTTCAGCTATTTCATGATTTTTTATGATGACAGTCTTCTTTCTTTTTTTTTAAGATTTTATTTATTTATTTATTTTTATTTGACAGACGGATCACAAGTAGGCAGAGAGGCAGGCAGAGAGGGGGGAAGCAGGCTCTTCGTAGAGCAGAGAGCCCAATGTGGGGCTCCATCCCAGGACCCTGGGATCATGACCTGAGCCGAAGGCAGAGGCTTTAACCCACTGAGCCACCCAGGTGCCCCACAACGACAGTCTTCTTTGATAAATCACACAAAAGTTTGTTATTGGTTTCAAAGCGTGGGAGGAGACTGGCTTCCACCTTTTTTTCTGGTTACTGCTCTATCAACAATAATAAAAAGACTATTAGATTATAATCAAAGAATATAGTTTCTGAATAAGAAAAAGATTTAAACTCATCTGGGTTTAAAAGATTTTGGTTTAAAAGATTAAACTCATCATTTCAACTAACATGTCCCACTGTGTACTCGATTGGAAATCCCTGACTTACACACACCTTTCCCAGATCTCGTAGGTTGCCTGATCACACACAGACGGGACCCAGAAAGAACAGAGTTCAGTAGCAACCACAGCAGACTGGGGCCTGCTACCTCGTGCAGCTGGGTGCAGGGGTGTGGTGCATGCCCGGGGGTCACACAGCTGGAGACCCCCGTGCCTGGCATCAGGACCCAGCACCCGAAACAGCACAGCACCTGCCGCAGGGGTTCAGTAAGGATCTGTGGATAAACATGTGAATGAATAAACCTTTTTTGCCCAAGAGCCAGCTTCATAAATCCGTGTGTACATCCAAGCCCCATAATTCTTTTTCTTAAAATACATCCTAGCGAAGCAATGAGAGCTTTCAAGGAGATATGGGCACTAGAATGTTCTCTACAATGTTAAAAAATTTTTTAATCCAAGTAGCAATAAGAAACTGTTTAAGTCAATCCAGAAACATCTGTATAACAGGAATCACTGTGCCCTGAAATCATGTGTTCAGCAACATTTAGTGTTCTTTTAAACAATCATATAAAGTTTGGTTTAAAAAACCAAAAGCGGGGGTGCCTGGGTGGCTCAGTGGGTTAAGCCGCTGCCTTCGGCTCAGGTCATGATCTCAGGGTCCTGGGATCGAGTCCCGCATCGGGCTTTCTGCTCAGCAGGGAGCCTGCTTCCCTCTCTCTCTCTCTCTCTCTCTGCCTGCTTCTCCATCTACTTGTGATTTCTCTCTGTCAAATAAATAAATAAAATTAAAAAAAAAAAAACCAAAAGCGGGAATTAAATCACATATAGGGAATGAAAACTCAGGCCACAGACTGGGAGAAAAAAAAATCTACAAAACACACATCCAGAAAGGACTCGTGTCTAAAATGTACAGAAAACCCCCCAAAAAACCATCTCAAACTCAGCAACAGGGGGGGCATTTGCACGGTGAACACCCATGTGGGAAGGTTTCCCCCATGGTGTGTCCTCACAGACATGCAGTGGAAAGCAGCGAGGAGACGCTGCCGCCCCCTGGCAGAATGGCCATGGACCAGAACAGGTCAGCACCAGACGCTGGCGGGACGTGGAGCCACGGGACCCCTTGCATGTGGCTGCTGGAAACGTGGGAAGGTGCTGCCGCGTTGGGAGGGGCCTGTGGTTTCTTCCAAAACCAGCCACGTGCCCACTATGCGATCTAGCGGCAGCACGCCTTGGCATTTACCCCAGATGACTGCGTAGGTCCACGTGACCCCGGCACATGGATGTCCACAGCGGCGTTACCCACAGCTGCCCGAACTGAGACACGACCTGGGTGTCCTGGAGTTGGGGACGGATGCCCAGGCTGTGGGCCATGTGGACGGTGGACGGTGACTCGAGTGCTGCAGAGACATGAGCTCTGAAGCTATGGGAACCCTGACACACATGTTCCTGAGCTGGCTCCTGACTGTGGGTTCCAGCGGGGAGGGGGGCGTTCCCGAGAAGGCGGGACTACGGGGACGGTGACCAGAGGCTGGGTGCCAGGGGGCTTGGAGAAGGGGCACGGGGCGGATCGCAGTGGATTTGTGTTGTATCGTAATCGGATACATGTCGTTGCACAAGTGTGCACACCCAGACACCAGCCTGGGGCAGGCAGTGGACTTCAGTGAGCGACAGTGAGCCAGGGACGCTGCTCATCAGCAGCGGGAGGCACAGGGGCCAGAAGGGTCATCCCAGGGCCAGGTGGGGTGGCAGGGGTGAGGACAGCGCTGCACGTCATGCTCGATTCCCCGGCAGGCCTGTGCCACCCCAGAGAGCGGTCTCTGCTCCGTAACTACTACACCAACATCACACTGCACGTGGGAGGGAGAGCAGTTCTGGGAAACACATCTCGGAGGACATACAAGGACGCCATGGTCTCTCCCTCAAGAGAGCGGACGGGGCAGCTTTGTTTCCTGATCCTTTCTCTACTTTCTTAAAATTTCCCCAAATGTGGAATCAACCTTTCTCTTGTTGATGTTACTGGGCAGGACCTGAAGCTTTAAACCTTCTCTGGAAAACCGCTCTAACGGTCTGCCGGTCGCCCCGGCCAGCCTTCCAGCTGACGGGGGAGCAGCGGTGCTCCCTACAGCTTCGGGCCACGGTTCCTCTCACAGGTCCCGGGTCGGCGCGGGTCCTCACAGCTGTGTCCCTGATCACACCCACACACGGTGCCCACAGCAGGCCCTCCGTCCCCTGTCTGCACAAGCACCTTCCACGGGCCAAACCTGCTTGGCGGGCAGGGAGGGCTAGGGCAGGACCCTGAGCTCACACCCACCTCACAAGCACACGGAAAGTGCAATGCACACAAACGCGTGGAAAAGAGGGAAGGCGGCTCATGTAGGGTTCTGTCGGCAAAGGTTATTTTCTGTGGTTCCTAATGTCAGTTATAAAAGCTCTCTGGAAATAAAGTCAAACGTAAGAAAATTAAGAAATCCCCGTTTTGGAAGAGGAGCGAGATGCCGGAAGGGAAGCAGGCCCCACCTGCCGTGTGCCTGGTGGGAGGACCGCGGGCTGGACAGCAGGAGGCTGTGAGGCAGCAGGAAGGAGGGGCTGGCTTGGTGAGCGGGCGGCGTGGGTCCTCCTGGCAGGAGGACACGCATGTCCCTAAGAGAGAGTGTGCGGAGGCTCCGGACTGTGGGATTCTGGAGAAGGCGGAGCTGCGGGGATGGGAAAGGTCAGGGGTTTGGAGGGAGCACGCACAAGGGATGCTTAGGGCAGCAGCATGAGGTGACATGAGGCTTGAATGAGATACATGACATCATGTGCTTGTCTAAACCCACAGGACTGTGGGCACGAGGAGGGACCCCAAGGTCAAGTCTGGGCTGCAGCTGACAATGGCGTCCCTCATCAGATGTAATGAGCCCTCAGCAGGTGAGCGTCATTAACAGGAGCCGTGTGCACGGGGAGGGGCTCAGGCTAAGGAGGGGGGCTGTGGGCACGTGGCACGTCGTGCTCAATTTCTCTGTGAACCTGAAGCGGCTCTGAAAAGCAAAGTCGGTGGCACGGTCAGCCGGCTAAGCGAGAGGTCAAGGTCTCAGGATTGTGGGCTCCAGCTGCGCGTGGAGCCCCGTGATTGGTGACAAGTCTGCCTGAGTTTCTTCCTCTCCCTCGGCCCCTTCCCCACTCCTCCATACGCAGTCCCTCTCAAACAAATACATAAACCTTTAAAAAGCAAAAGTAAAGCCTATCAATTACAAAGGAGTACCACTGAAAATAGAAAAAAACGAGAGAGCAAAATCTACCGAAACATGTAAGTGATCTGTATCTTGAAAATAAAAGCTTCTCTTTCTGTTTTTGTTAAAGATTGTATTGATTTATTTTGGGGGAGGTGAGGGCATGCATGAGTCCAGGGGGATGCCGAGGGAGAAGGAGCAGCAGACTCCCCTTTGAGTGTGGAGCCCAAAGCATGGCTGCGTGTGGGCTGGACGTGGGGCTCGATCCCATGATCCCAAGAACCTTGAGAACACAGCCTGGGCTGAAGGCAGATGCTGGACAGACTGAGCTTCCCAGGCACCCCGGAAAATGAAAGCCTTTCTCTCACAGAAGAGACACCACAGACCTAGGTAAATGAAAAGCTACTCTCTGTTCCCCAAGTGAAGATTCAAGATTGTTCTCCATTCTCCTCTGACGGATTTACATGCTCAGTGTAAGCCCACTCAACATCCCAAGAGGATTTCCTGGGCCATCTCACTGAGATCACTCTAAAATACACCTGGAAAGGAGCAGAAACCCTCTTGGAGAAGAATGACGCAGGAAAACATCAATAGCTCCCATGAAGACAGAGGGAGCCAGACGGCGAGGGCCCCCAGGCACAGACGGCTGCTGGAGGAGGAGTCAGTGCAGAGCGCTTCCACTAACTTATGCACAACAGCACAATTCATTAATAAGTATATACACAGATAAACCCGACCTAAAAAGCAGAAACTTTCGCTCCATGAAGACACTGGTGAGCACATGAGAAGACAGACCATGGACGGACAGAAGGTGTTTGCAAAGCAGGGACGGTCACAACTCACATCCGCGGAGGTGAGAGTATGAGGTGAGTACATAAAGCAATCCTGAGCTCAACGGTAGGAGAAGAGCCTGGCAAAACACACGGACAGAAGACCTCGACAGGCACATCCCCAAAGAGACACGTGGATGGCAACTAAGCGTTGCCATCGTGGCAACGACCACGTCCTCAGTCATGAGAAAATGAGCAAGACGGCCAGCAGAAGGGCCCCACGGATCCGTCAGAATGGCTCAAGTTTTCGGGAGCTGGCAGTATCGAGTGCTGGCAGTCTTAGGGCCAAGAGCCGCAGCTGGTTGGAACAAAGACGCTGCTGCTGGGCCGTTCGTTACCAAGTCAAACGTGCGCTTACCCTACAACCCAGACACTTTCTCCAGTTAAAAACCTACAAAAATCAGTAAGACAAACACATGCCGACAGCAGCCTGGTCATCTTCAGAAACCAGAAGTGATCCAGAGGTCCCTCCGCTGGGCAGGGGAGGAGCAGACAGCAATCAGTGTACACAGTGGAACAACGCTCGCTCGTGACGCACACAAAACCAGCACGAATCCCAGATGCCCTCGGAAGGGACGGAAGCCGGACTGAAAGGCTACATGCCGTAGGCCTCCCCTGATGGAATGTTCTGGAACACGCAGAACTGCAGACACTTGAGCAGTTGCCAGGAGATACACGGACAGGATGGTTTGGTCAGCAAGGGCAGGAGGCAGGGGACGGCAGCAGGTAGATAACCCGATACACCTGTCAGAACCCGCACAGTTGCACACCACCAAGCACAAGTTCCAGAGTATTTTAGTTGAAAGAACTTTAACGGGAGAGGGGAGTGGCCTCAGGTCTCTTTTCTCCGATGTGTCTGCTCATTCTGAAAGCAAAATACAGCGTAACTTTCGTTTCCACTAAAGACCAGAACCTTAGTCTGGCTCCTCGTGTGATGCCCCTGGAGCCAGCGTCCAGGGAAGGCGCCGGGCCACCAGGAGGGAAGGAGCCCCCTGTGCGGCTAGGACGTGTCCATACCCACAAGGTAGCACAAGAACAACTAGGAGAGAAGCGGATGTTGGCGCAGATTCAGGAAAACAGCACAACTCCTACAGGGGGCAGGGGGGGCCCACAAACTCATTCCATCTCTGGGAGTAAAGGGGCAACAGGGCTCTAGAGCCATGGAAATGAGCCAGACCCTGGCCTCAGAGCATGCGCCCTGACAGCGTCAGTGTTCCTCCTCCCACAAATCAGTCCTTGGCCTTGAGGCGTTTTCTGTAGAAAACGAAAAACCTGAAGACCATCAATCATAGAACAATGCAGATAAAGGCAAATCTGTGACCCCACATGGTTTTATGGCCACAGACACCGTAACAATGCCACTGAGGAGAACGCAGACACTTCGAAGTGGCCCAAACGGTAAATGTGACCCATGCAGACGTCACACAGTGATGCTAAGGAGGAGAGCCAGACCAGAGATGCGCACACGCCACAACCACCCACGTCCACACGCCTATGCGTGCTAAGGAAGTTGCTAGAGAAACATAGGGGGGTCCATCAGGGAAGGGGGCAGGCGCTTTCCTCCAGCATCTAACGGGCGTCCTTGCAAGGACCAAGGACTGCACAAGCCTCAGCCAATGTCCCGGGAAGAAGCCCCGCCTGTGTTTGGCTGGAGGGTAAGGGCTATTCTACCCCCTCACGTCTGGACCTTTGAAACGTCCTGCAGTGGGGCGCCTGGGTGGCTCAGTGGGGTTAAGCCTCTGCCTTCAGCTCGGGTCATGATCTCAGGGTCCTGGGATCGAGTCCCTGCATCAGGCTCTCGGCTCAGCGGGGAGCCTGCTTCCCCCTCTCTCTCTGCCTGCCTCTCTGCCTACTTGTGATCTGTCTGTCAAATAAATAAATAAAATCTTTTAAAAAACAAACAAACAAATAAATAAATAAACAGCCTGCGGTGAAGAAGTCACTCACCAAGGCCTGAGGGCTGGTGGCAACACGTGGCCTTGCGGGACAGCACACCGGGAGCTGGGCCATCCCCGCTGGTTTGTGCGGCCCAGCAACATCCTCCCAGGGCTTTATCGGGCCGTGCATACATGCTTCCTGCTGTCACACACGCTGAGAAGTCCCCCTTTCCGGGCATCCTGGCCACTCGGCTGGCCTCATGGGGGGCGGGGGTGCTGCTTGGAACTCTGCCCCTCCCCCAGGGCCCCAGCTCCTGGGGCCCAAGACCCCAGGCTCCGCCACACCCAGAGTGAAAGAGCCTTCCTGCGCCCCCATCATAGACACTCTGGGGCAGCTGGCGGGGCAAGCCATCATGAAGGCAGAGGAGACACCCATGGGCTCTCAGGGACTTTAGGTTCTGGGGGGCTCAGAGCCATCTGTCCCCAGGGATAATATGTAGCCTCAGCCCCAGGCCCATGCTTCACTCAGCCCCCAGCATCCGCTTTGGAGTGTCTAAGTTACGTGGACAGATACCCCGCTGCAGGCTCTGCCTCTCACAGGAATGGAGCTGTACCCCCAGAAAGAGGAAGACTGCCATGGAGGAACAGGTGGCCAACGGGCTTAGACCCCTCCTGCTCTGAGCCCGTCCTCCTGCCGATGAACCAGGAGCACCATCATTCACGGAGGAATGGGGGGGTACCTCTCAGAAGAGAGGCGTGGATGGGCGTGTGTTCCCCACACTGCACAAGTCTGAGGGGCATTCTCCTCTGCCTGTACCCCCCGCCTCCCATGTGCACATTACCAGGGAATCAGGTCTCAAATGTCCCCCACTGCATGCCCCACCACAGCTACGCTCTTCCATCCCAAACGCCAGTGCCACCTAATGACACCCAGTCCCCATCTCTGCCCCCCTCCACTGTCAGTTGGCCCCAGCAGCTCTCCCCCAGGCTCTGCATGCCGTAGGGCCTGCCCCAGTGCAGAGGGACAGAGAGGGCCTATGACCGGGAAGGCCAAGCCCTGGAACGTGTGAGGCAAGGCCAGGCCCCCACAGACGGCTGCTCTCTCCACACTCCCCAGAAGAGCCAGCAAGGCCTGAGGAGCAGGTGCAAGGCGCCGCGGCCCAGCACACCTGCTGGAAGCAGGCGGTGGCTGTCACTGACCTTCTCCAGCTTCTCGAAGTGTTCGCGCAGGAACTTCATGGGCCTATCAGGCTTGGAGACGCACAGGTGCACAATGCAGTCTTTGAGGACCTGCTGAACGCCATGCTTCTGAACATAGAGCTCACATCCCTTCAGGCTCTCGTCCTCCTCCGCCTGGTAGGACGACGGGGACGCCATGGTGACCCCACTTCTGGCTGCCTGGAGTGGGGGGATGCACATCAGGGGGGCGCTCAGGGAGGCGGGATCCCACAGGCCCCCAAGACCGGCCGTTGGGGGGCGCATGTTCACTCTCATCCAGTGAGTGCTGGCACACGGTCCCAGGGTCTGTGGTCATGGGTCTGTCCTCCTGAACATGACAGCGCAAAGCCTTACCTCACAGATCTTTGTGGGCTTGGAGGAAGAACAGATTTGTAGGGCTGAGCAAAGCCCTGGTCTCTGAGAAATCTGCAGGGGGAGAGCGGGGGCCCCGGGGGTCCCAAGGGCCATGCGCCCAGCCCAGCTCTTACGTGGTCTCAGTTGCAACTAACCCTCCTCCCTTTTTAGGAACAACTGTGGGAACCAGGGAGATGGAGAGGTGCTGTTCCAGGGCCCCGGTAGCCTGCTCGGCAGGAACAGAAAGAAAACAAGGCAAACAGCTGAAACCCCGCTAAAGAGCCTTGTGAAAGGATGGTCCATGGAGAACAATGGCAGGGCCTCGCGTTGTCAGCCCAGCGCTCGCAGCTGTCACAATGACGGCTCAGGAACGGGGCTGCCCGCCGCAGGGACCCAGGTCCGGGCTCCCAGTTGCCAGGAAGGCCCCAAAGCCGCGCCCCCTCCCCCGGCCCCGCGCCCTGCCCCTGGCCTCTGCGCGCCCCCAGCCGCCTCTCTAGGCCCCGAGCCCCCAGCCCCTGCCTCCCTGCCCCAGGCCCCGGCGCCTCCGGCCCCTGAGCCCCCGGCCTCCGCTCCTCTCCACGACAGCGCCGCGAGCCCCGGTTCGGCCAAGGGGGCGGGGGCTCCCCAAAGGCCCGCATTTCCCCCGGCCTCTTGGCCGGCCGAGCTCAGCCCCTTGCCGCCGCAGGCCGGAGATCCCACCGCAGACCCCATCCCAGCCCGGCGTACCTGGATGCGCGGCGCCCGAAGACCGAGGAAGCTGCGCGGGGACGCGGCGGGGACGCGGGGACGGCGGGCGAGCGGGTCCCCGCACTGCAGCGGCGCCGCCCTCCACCCGCCCCCGCGACGCGCCGATCAACCCCCACACCCCCCTGCACCCGGCCTGGCCCTGTCCCCTCCCGCGCGCCCCCTCCCCGCCCCCACATCGGGCCTCCCCACCCCCCTTCCTCCTCGGCTTCCCGCCCCTCAGCGTCCCTCCATCTGCGCACTGACAGACCGCTCCCCCCGCAGCTCCCCCTGCGCCCCTCCCCCACCCCCTCCCTGGCCTCCCCAAGGACCCCACGCCCCTGAAGCAAGCCTGGGCAGGCCTCACTGAGGTGGACAAAGCCCCAGGTTTTCATGCACAGGCCGCCAAGACTACCACCACTGCCCTCCACCACCCGCTCACACCTCCTCACCCCTCCACTGGAGACCCTGTGATGGCTTGTCCTCGCTGCTGCAGCTGGTGGAGCCTCAGGGTGATGGCCAGGACCCCCCACTGCTCACCACTGGCAGGTTCAGCCACTGTCTGCAAGCCCCCACCCTCCAGCTCAGGGCGGCCAGAGGAGGCCAGAGGGCCCCAGGATAGCCCCGGAGAAGGGAGCTGAATTCCTTTTCTTGGTTCAGGACTCCAGCGTCACCCCAATGCCCCAGTGGGAAATCACTGGGTCATGCTGAATTCTTCCCACCATCCTCCAACATCCAAGAGGTCACGAAGGCCTGTGGAGCCCCTGGGTTGACTCCCTAATCTACAAGCCCAGACCTGCAGAAAGGGGACTGTCCTTCTTCCTGTTAACCAACGTCATGCTTTGCCCGCATTCTGGCAGGTGGTGGCAGAAACTTCATTTCAATCACTTGGGGGTCCCCACCCTTTCCACAGAGGGGTGGTGCACCAGGGGATAGGGAGCTCGGGCCTTGAAGGGGAAGCAGACAGTATCTGTTCAGCTCTCCCATACTCCCCTCCCCTGTCCACAATAACCTAGCCTATAGTCCCCTGTCCCACAGTCCCATGTCCACTGAAGCAGACAGACCGCAGCGTGGCTGCCCCGCCCCGCCGGCCCCTGCAGCAGGGCTGAGACTGGCCCCACTCCCACCTGTCTGTGTGATGGTGAAGAACAGGTCACACTCAGGCAGACAGACTGGGAACTCCTTTCTTTTCTTTTCTTTTTTTTTTTTTTTAAAGATTTTATTTATATACTTGAGAGAGAGATAGTGAGAGAGAGCATGAACGAGGAGAAGGTCAGAGAGAGAAGCAGACTCCCCATGGAGCTGGGAGCCCGATGTGGGACTCGATCCTGGGACTCCAGGATCATGACCTGAGCCAAAGGCAGTCGTCCAACCAACTGAGCCACCCAGGCGTCCCTGGGAACTCCTTTCTGCTTCCCCTGCCCTTGCCCTCGATGTGGGGGGAGGTCAGGGGTCAGCAGGGAAGCTGGCTGGACTACTGGTAGCCAGCCCCTTACGTGAGGAATGGCCCTCACAGAGCTGGAGGGGAAGCCGTGGGGTCCACCATGCGGGCATTCCTGGCTAGGTCGCCTCCCCTCTGACAGTGACAAACCCCGGCTTTTGTAGGATGTCTGAGCAGCCACATCCTTCCATCAAAAACATACCACAGGTGTCAGGTGACCCAGTAAACTGTGCTTGTCTGAGAACATCCCATAAACCCACAGGGAAGAACCATCCCATGTGCTCAGCCCTCTTGTGTTCCCCAGCAGGAGGCAGTCACATTGCCCAGCTCCGGGGGTCTTTATTTCACCCCAGAACCGGGGCAGCCAAGCCTTGTGAAGACCCAGCTTCAAAGCTGCATTCTCTCCCAGCCACTGCCCACCCACAGACTCCTACCTCTGCTAACTCCAGTTTACCCCCAAGATTCAACCTGAGGGCTCCTTCTGCACCGCACCTCCAGACCAGGTGGACTCCCCGTACTTTGTAGCTCTCCTGGCAAATGCTGCACTGTGTGAGTCTGTTGGCTTGATGTGGAGAGCAGCACCTAGCCTGGGGTGACAACAGGGTGCCAGGATCTTCCTGGAAGAGGCACCAAGTGGGCACTTCCAAATCTCGTGAGATCTCAGTCCAACAGGTGGGCCCTACTCCAGAGCAGCTTTTGGCTGAGGCTGGGGGTATGGGGAGGAGCGCGCGGGGCAGGGACCCAGTGGCCATGAACACCACTGGTTACTATTGTCAGGGCCACAGCCGTTCCTCAAGGAGACCTCTGAGTCCCGTCCCTGGGACACACGGGCAGGGACCTGGAGGGATGCTGAAGACGAGGCCACAGGGGAAGAGAGAGGTGAGCTGCGGAGGAACACAAGGGCAGGGGAGAGGCGGGAACCACTCCTCCAGCCCCATGCCTCTGAAAGAAGGGGCCATCGGTGAGAAATTCCCTGGGAGGAGGCACGGGAGCCGTGGTAAGAACAGTGCTAATTTTCACCTTTCACAACAGCTCACCAGGTAAGTCTGGGATGCAAAATTTCACTTCCATATAGCCACCGCGTGTCAGCGCATTCTGATCACGCGTGCTCCCTGGGGTGGCCTTGGGGTGTGGCCCCTGGTGGCCATGTGCCAATAGCGCTCCCTGAAGCAGACACCCGTGGAGGCTCCGGGGAGAACCCAGTGCTGACCCGTGTGTAGCAGCTAGGGGACCCAGACTTCCGATCTGCAGACACCGCGAGATCCTCTGTGTGTGAGGTTTTAAGCCCCTAAGTTTGTGGTGACCATCAGGCAGTTCCTGAGAGCTGTCACAGGGGAATCCAAGGAAAGGCCCAGCCCCGTGTCTGGACAAGGAGGAAACCGTGGCAAGAATGCGATGGGCTGAACGCCATGTCACCCCAAAACTCCTGCTAAATCCTAACCCCCTGTGTGGGGTGTCGGGAGGGGGACTTCAGGTGAGTCGGTCGGGGGGGGGGTCCCTCTTGCCAGAGACCCCAGAGCATGCCCTTGCCTCTGCAGCTGTGCGTGGACACAGAAAGGGGACAGCGCAGTGGAGACGAGGGCCCAGCTTCCTCGTCTGGGACAGCAGCCTCCAGAGCCGTGAGGGAGACAAGTCCGTGGTCCTTCTGAACAGACCAAGGCGGGAGGAGGCCTGAGCACTCAGGAAGGCCATATGTGAAAACATAGGGATAAAGGAAAAAAAGTGTTATGAATCTGGCACAGGAGTGGACAGACCTTAAGGGATCAGAACAAAGAGTCCAGAAATAAACCCAAACCAAAATTTATAGGGAATTTGTATGTGGTAAAGGTGGCATTACATGTTTGCGGGGAAAATAATAATTCAGTAATTACTTTGGGGAGAACTAAAAAAAAAGTCACGTGTGCCTCTTCGTACAGATAAACTTCAAATGGATCTGGAATTTAACTACCAAAGTCATGGAAGCAGCATCGGGAAATGTTCTAGGATCTCGGGACACAGGAGGCCTTTTGAGTCCTACCAGGATATTGAGGGGCCATGAATGTACAAATCCACATACTCCATAAACATGAAAACTTTGTGCACAAAAGCTCTCACATGTTCAAAATAAAAACAAAACAAGAAGTAGATTCACGACGCCCTGTCACAAAGGGCTTCCTTGGTAGGAAGATGCCCAGCTTCATGCAAACCAAGAGTAGTGCAAATTTAATGTACACAGAGGGGCCCTGGGCCACCTGGCAGGCTAGCACGCGTCCCCCTAGGCAGGCATGTCTGTGCGGGCAGGGCGCAGGAAACAGGCCTCACCAACACGGGGCTCCCATGGAGCCTCGGCGACCCCCATGCAGAGGAACCTCCTGCACAGAGTTAAAGACACAGCCCAGCAACTCCAGCGTTGCGTGATAAAAAGCCAATATTCCAGTGACTGTTCCTGTTTGTGCATGTTTCTGCTTGAGGTTGAATGTGTCTGTCTGTGGAGGCGGGGGGGGGGGCTGCAGACCAGGGAGAGCCCCCACTATTCACAGAGATGCGGCTGCACTGGCTGGACTAAGCCTAGCCTGTCTCCACCGTATGTTCCTAAGTGAAAAAACACAAAAACCACAGTAGGAAACTTGGCGTGTATGCCACCACTGAAGAGGTGGCTTCACAGGGCGCCTGGGGGCACAGTCAGCTGAGGGTCCGACTCTTGGTTTTGGCTCAGGTCATGGTCTGAGGGTCATGGAACTGAATCCCACGTCTAGCTCTGAGCTGAGCCTTGTCCCTTTCCCTCTGCTCCTCCCCACTGCTCCCAGGCTGTCTCTCTAAAATAAATACATAATATCTTAAAAAAAAAAAGAGAGAGAGAGAGAGAGAGTTGACTACAATCTGGATTTATGTGGATTCAGGCATAGGGCATAGGATACCTCTAGACAGACCTGAAGGGCAGAGGTGGCCTGAGGGGGAGGGAGGGCAGCATTCCTAAAGGGACCATGTCCCAAGTGCTGTCCCAATTGTATGCCAAATGCATGTATTACCTATTCAAGAGTAATTTTCTATTAAATTTTTTAAAATCTTCCTGGAAAAGACAAAGGAATTCAAGACACCCATTATGAACTCCACAAACCACATTAAAATCACAATAAAGGGGTTTTTAAAAAGATTTTTCTTTTTATTTGACAGAGAGCACCAGTGGAGACAGGGACACAGGGAGAGGGAGAAGCAGGCTCCCCACTGAGCAGGGAGCCCAACATGGGACTTGATCCCAGGACCCCAGGATCATGACCTGAGCCGGAGGTCACCCACTAGCTAGGCTCCCCAAAGGGATTTTGTTTCTAAAGTCACGCCCTCAAGGACTGGAAGACCCAGAGAAGACCATAAGAAAATTCTGGGAGCCTGAAAGAGGACAGGAGAGTCATCACTGACTAACCGGAACCAAGAATACTAATCGGTGAACTGGAAACATCGAGAACCCAGTTCACACCACAGAATCCCCCAAAACCTCAGGGACAGTTTCACCAAGGAAGTGAGAGCCAGTGGTGAGGGAAGCTTTGGCCTCACACACCACCCCCACACCAGAACAGGGAAGGGGCCACACCGAAACGAGGTGACTGCGTAAACAAGTATACACCAGATGCTGACCACAGCCCCTTACCGGATAGAATGCCTGGGGCCCCAGGCGCTGGGAGTCTTTAAGGCTCCCAGTTCATGACGCAGGGCCTAAGGGCAGTGGGCTTCCCACGAGCTCCTGGCTTGTGACCCTCTCCTCAGCTTCCCCCGAGGGCCCGTGTGGCTGCAGAGCCAGTGACAACATAGGCATCCTGAGGCTAGATTTAAAATGCAGCACTGGGTGCCTTAGAGCTGCCCACCAAGGAAGCTGTGTGGAGAGCTGCCTCCCAGCGAGGCCCCAGCCTTCCACCAGGCCCAAGCCAGAGACCCGGAGCGTCCGCAACGTCACCCTCCTCCTCCGCCCCAGTGGCTGCTGGGTTCTGCAAAGGAACTCAGGTCCTGCCCACAGGCCCCACCGCCTCCCAGCCCTCCCGCTGCCTCCTGACTCGCCCCTCAGGACAGGTCAAAGCCAGTGACATCTTCAAGTCAACTGAGGCCCCTGTGCTCCCCTTCCTTCCCCAGATCAGCACTCCCTTCCTCTGTGCCCGCTGAGCTCCTGGGCCTCGGACCCTACTTCCAGAGTCCCTCCACACCACGTCGCACTGCTTGAGGGTCCCGTTGGTGTCACCATTTGGCCAGTGACCTCCCCTCCCAGCCATCAACTGTGTGAGAAGTGACTGCATCGGCTTTGACTCACTGCAGTGTCCCAGCGCCTCCCAGGATGCCCGGAAATGTTCAACGCCCCACAAATACTTGTTGGATGAGATGATGAATGAATGAACCAGCTACGTGCTATCTGCTAAAATCAGTTTATTACACTGACTTATATGACACACTTTAAAGTCTGTATCACCAGAACACGAACAAGCAAGACTCCGGAGCAGACATGGAAATCCCCTTTCCTTACCTCTCCCAGCTCTTTAGTATTTATTCCTTCGGTGGAGGAAGTTCTGTCTCTCCCGTGGTACACATCTGAACAGCTGCATCACATTTTGGCTCAAGGAGAGAGAATCCAAAGTTCTAGGGTTATGTTAAGGTACAAACCCAGTGTCAGCTCAGTGTTTCTAAGTGTCCAGAGCTAGGAAGTGATGGAAACGCCAGACTCAGCTCAGAGAGTTGGAACACATCGTCCTCCGGGGAGGCGTGTCTGCGAGCAGGGGGGGCCGGCGAGGGGTCTGCTAGCTCCTCCCCAAACTCATTGAGCAGGGGGGCTCTGCCTTCTCCTGCATCGAAACAGCCTCTGGCATCTAGACGTCCCAGAAGAAAGTCACTGCCCCGGCCACCGTGTCATGGTCAGAGGCTCCACGGAAGGAGAATCTAGGATACAGTCTCCGATGTCCAGCTTCTCTCACTGAGCATGTTTCTGAGGTCCACGCCCGTCACAGTCCATGGCCGCCCTTCCCTCCTAAGGCTAAAGGACAGCCCATCGTGTGACCAACCACATTGTGTTTCTGTCACCATGAGGGCCACTCAGGACGCTTCTGCCTCTCGGCTGCAGTGAGCACAAGTGCGCAGGTATCTGGCAGCCTAAGGGGACACAGATTTGCTGGGTCACACGGAAACCCCAGGCTACTTCCCACAGCCGCTGCACCATTTTACCTCCCCACCAGCAACTGGAACAAGCTTCCAATTTCTCCTGTCTTTGCCAGTGCTTGTTAGTTTCTGGTGGTGATTTCGTTGTGTTGTGGGGTTTTTTTGGTGATAGCCCTCCCCGTGGATGTGAGGGGCTGCCCCTCTCCTCTATGCGGGGCAGAGAAGCCACCTGGCACCCTTTCTGCTGTGTGCCAGGGCCCCTGGGGAGTCTGCAGGCCAGCTCAGATTCCACTCAAGGCTGGATCCATCTACGGGCGTGGGAGAAACGTCAGCAGCTCTCTTTGGAACCCACCCACTGCATCTAATAGGACATTTGCTGTGGGGTATTTGTGGATGTGCCTTCTGGTCCTCCTCTGCCAAGCTGCTGTGGTGAACAGGTGTCCTGTTGCATCAAATGCTCTTTCTGCATCTATTGAGATGATCCTGTGATTTTTCTCCTTCAGTTTTTTTCTTAATGTTGTAAATTATAGTAATTTCTCTTTTTTTAAGAGTTTATTTATTTATTAGACAGACAGAGATCACAAGCAGGCAGAGAGTGAAAGGGAAACATGCTCCCCGCTGAACAGAAGCCCGATGCAGGGCTTGACAATCCCAGGACCCTGACATCACAGCCTGCGCCGAAGGCAGAGGCTTTAACCCACTGAGCCACCTAGGCGCCCCAACAGTAATTTATATTAAATTAACCTCATATTCCTGGAGTAAACTCAATGTATTCTTTTAAAATTCCTTATCTCCAGGCTGAACTGGTTGATATTTTGTTGAAGATTTGTGCACCTGTGTCCAATGAAAGAGGTCGATCTGTAACATTCCTTTTGTGTATTGACCCTGTCACTGTGACGCTGGCCTCACAAAAGGGATTGGGAGATGGTCCCTCTTTCGGTTGTCAGAAAGAGTCTAGGATGAGAGTTATTTCCCAGGAAAGTGTTTGTAGTTAATAAATAGCTGTCCAGCTATCCTTCCAGCCTCTATCATGGGAAGCTTTTAAATCACAAAGGCGGTTTCTTTACCAGACACTGGACTCTCCTGCCTATTTCTTCTTGCATAAGTTTTAGTAAATCACGTTTTCCTAGGAATCCTCCATTTCTTGTACTTTGGGAGGGATTAAGGAGGTTATGTGATCCGTTTGGGGTATTTCTGTTCTAACCTCCACTGTTCTCTTTCTCTTACTGGGTTTGGATTTGTCTATATATATATATATATATATATATTTTTTTTTTTTAATTTATTTAACAGAGAGAGATCACAAGTAGACAGAGAGGCAGGCTGAGGTGGGGGGGACAGGCTCTCCGCTGGGCAGGGAGCCTGATGTGGGGCTCCATCCCAGGACACTGGGATCATGACCTGAGCCGAAGGCAGAGGCTTTAACCCACTGAGCCACCCAGGCGCCCCTTGTCTGTATATTTTGCTACTGGGTTAAAAAATCAGCACTTGGGGTGCCTGGATAGCTCAGTCATTAGGCATCTGCCTTCAGCTTGTGTCATGATCCCAGGGTCCTGAGATCAAGCCCCACATTGGGCTCCCTGCTAGGCAGGGAGCCTGCTTCTCCCTTTCTCACTCCCCCTGCTTGTGTTCCCTCTCTTGCTGTGTCTCTGTTAAATAAATAAATGAAATCTTTAAAAAGAAAAATCAACACTTAGAGGGGCGCCTGGGTGGCTCAATCAGTTAAGCATCTGGCTCTTGGATTCAGCTGAGGTCATGATCTCAGGGTCATGAGATCATGCCCCATGTCCGGCTCCACACTCAGCACAGTCTGCTTGGGGATCCTCTCTCTCTCTCCCTCTCCCCCCTCCCCCAACTCACACTCTAATCAATCAATCAATCAATCAATCTTTAAAAAAAAAAAACACCTAAATGTCTGTCCAGCCACCATCATCACCAAGACACCTAAATACCGTCTATCACCACACTCAGCTGCTCTATAGCTGCATTTATTATGCAGCTGCTCTATAGCTGCATTTATGCACACCTAGCCCCACCCCTGACCCCAGAGAACACGAAGCTGTTTGTCATGAACATCATGTACATGGAGTCATGCTACAGTCCCCCTTCAGCGATCATCTGACTTGGCATAATTCCCTACAGTCGCCAGGCCGTCCTGTCTATCCGCAGTTCGTTCCTTCGTTTCTGGGTCGAACCGTGTTGTTGAAATTCCACATTTGAAGCTCTTCTGGTCCTCTGCTGATTTTCAGTGTGATTCCATTTTCATTGAAGGACATACCCTGTATGATTTCGATCCTTTCCATTGGCCCAGGATTTGGTCTCTCCGAGAGTCTGTTTCACAGGCACTGAAAAACAATGTATATTCTGCTATGGTTGGGTGGAGGTTTCCTCAAATGTTCATTGATCCTGTCGGCTGATGGCGGTGTTCTATGTTCTTGCTGAGTGTCTGTCTAGTAATTCTAGCAATTACTAGACCCGTTCCCTAACGGTTAGGGAACGGGTAGGGACGTCCTCATATAAAGTCTTCGTGTACATGGGACAGCTAGATCTTCCTGATGGATTGATCACTTCATTGTCAGGTAATGTCCCTCTTTGTTCCGAGCCATTTTCTTGGCTCTGAAGTCCACTTTGGCTGGTATTAACAGAGTCTGCTTTTATTTTTTAATTTAAAAAGATTTTATTCATTTACTTGACAGAGAGAGATCACAAGTAGGCAGAGAGGCAGGCAGAGAGAGAGAGAGGAGGAAGCAGGCTCCCCGCTGGGCAGAGAGCCCGATGCGGGGCTCGATCCTAGGACCCTGGGATCATAACCTGAGCTGAAGGCAGAGGCTTTAACCCACTGAGCCACCCAGGCGCCCCTATAGTCTGCTTTTTAAAAAGTAGTATTTACATGATATATCCTTTCCCATCCTTCTATTTTCAATCCACCCATGTCATCGTGGCGGGAGTGAATTCTAGCCTGTGTTAGACAATGTAGTGCCGGGTCACAGTTCCTACTCACTCTGCCACTTATTTAGGTCTTCTAACTGGTGTGTTTACACCATTTACATTTAAAGTCATCATTGACGTATTAGGGCCTCCATTCAGGAGTTCGTTTTGTTACTTGTGTTTGTTCCCTCTCTTGTGCTCTGTGAGATCCTGCAATAGTCTTCAGAATTCCCCATAATGTTTTTGCTTGTATTGCTGTTCAGTTTCCTTAGTGGCTTCTCTAGACACCACCATACACGTGGCACTTAGGAGTCCCCTGCTACGAGAGCCGTGTCACACTGAGCGCAGTATAGAAACCTTCCTGCCACTTCTATGCCTTCCCCCTTCCCGCTTTTCAGATCTAATTATCATAAATATTCCCTCCGCGTGCACTGAGCACTGCGTCAGTGTTACTACTCGTACTTCAGCTGTCCGCCGTGACTGAGGAATCCTACAAAGTGAAAGACAGTCAGTCATGTTTCCTGCCGTGTTCACCCACCCTCCTATCATTTTCTGAGGGTCCCTGCCTTCTTGTTACAACTGTCTTCCCTTCTGGAGAGCTTCCTTTCATCATTCACCAAGGGCAAGTCTGCTAGCAACGATTCTACTTGTCTGCCTGTCTGGAAGTCTCTCCTCCTCCCTCATTCTTTTTTTTTAGATTTTATTTATTTATTTGACAGAGAGAGAGATCACAAGTAAGCAGAAAGGCAGGCAGAGAAAGAGGAGGAAGCAGGCTCCCCACTGAGCAGAGAGCCCGATGCGGGGCTCAATCCCAGGACCCTGGGATCATGACCTGAGCTGAAGGCAGAGGCTTTAATCCACTGAGCCACCCAGGCGCCACCCTCTTCCTCCCTCATTCTTGAGGATGGTTTTGCTGCTGGGCCTCACTCCCCTTTCAACACTCGCACATCCTTCCCGGCCCATGACTTAGGATGAGATGCCTGCTCTCCATCCACACCGGCACCCCTCCATGGGTGATGCAGTTTCTCTGTAGCTACGTTGACCATTTTTTCTCCCGTCTTCAGTTTTCAGAAGTTTAGCTGTGCTGTGTCTGGGTGTGGGTTTCTAGAGGTCTTAGCTTACTTTGGGGTTGCTTACCTTCTTTAACCTGTGTTTCAGTCACTCACCAGATCTGGGGTGGTTTCAGCCATTATTTCTTTTAACTGTATCTTCAGCCCACGTTCTTCCTCCTCTTTTTCTAGAACCCTGGTGACATGCATCACTGTCCTGCAGGTCTTTCAGCTCTTTTCCTTCTGTCTGGTCCATCTGATCTGTCAGATGGAGTAAACACTGTTGTTCAACCTTCAAGTTCCCTGATTCTGTTCCCTGTCTCCCCTCTGCTGTTGTGTCCATCCAAAGGTACAAGGAACACTGTGTCTACTGATGGATGCAATACAAGCTTGGCTCTTGTAATTTTAAGTTCTATGATTTCCATCTGGCTTCTTTTGATAGTTATTATTTCTTTGCTGCAACTTTCTTTTTTAAAAATTTGTCTCAAAAGACTCAACAATTTTTTTTAAAAGATTTATTTTAGAAAGAGTGAGAGAGAAAGAGCATGCATACATAAGAGAGAGGGGAGGGGCAGAGGGAGAGAATCCTCAAGCAGACTCCTGGCTGAGCCCAGAGCCTGACGTGGAGCTCAATCCCACAACCCACGAGATGACGGCCTGAGCCAAAAGCAAGTGCTCAACTGACTGAGCCCCCCAGGTGCCACAAGACTTCATGAATGATTTTTAAAAGCCATTTTTATGATGACTGCTTTAAAATCCTTGTCAGGTCATTCTAACGCCTGCATTGGCATTTATCTTAACGCCTACCCTGGCATTTATGTCAATTCATTGTCTTTTGCCCCAAAGAGCAGTTTTCCTGGCTCCTGATAGGAAAAGTGATTTCTGAATATGTCCTCAACATTTTGCGTATTGTGTCAGCAGACTTCTGACGTTACTGAAATCTGCTATTTTAGCAGAAAGTTGCCCTATTTAGGTCTAGCATGTAGATCTGGCCTACTTTTGTGGCTCATGGTGCCAGTGAGTCTGGCAATGCTCTCCTGGTCTGCTTTCTTCTTCTGGGCACTGCTACGGCTGTTGGGAGAGTGGAGCAGCACCTGCTGGGTGGCAGGTGGAAAGCCAGAAGACGCTGGGCTGCACAGACTCTGCCCCTATGCAGGGCACTGCCCACCACCACTGCAAGAGCTGGTGGGCCTGAAGGGGCTTTGATGCCAGTGCACACTGTGGGATGTGGGTGTGGCTCCCCACCAGGTCTCTCCTGGGTCTCCCCTTTCCCAGTCCTACAGCCAGAAAGAGGAGGCTTTTCTTGTGGTTCTCTTGCCTGTGCCATAACCCTGTTAAATGGACATTCATTAAGTGAAGCCTGGGGTGTCAACAAAGACCAGGTGAGAAAGCAGAATAGAAAAACTCATGACTCAGAGGTCCTGAAGGTACATGGCACAGCATGGGGAGATCAAGGCAGGGTGTGGGCACAGCATACAGGGAGATCCAGGCAGGGTGCAGGCAGAGAGAGCATCTGTGGATGGACTGCTTTGGGGTTTCTGGGCTAAGGCCGGATCAGTCAGTTCAAACCAGAAAGAGCAGGGCTTTGATAAGCTTTGCAGGGGCTTTGTGTAAGAGGCACATGGGGTGGGCCCTGGGCAGCAGGGGTAGGTGCTTACCTCAAGGGCTGTAGGAGAGTGACATCAAGAACTTGACTTACTGTGACTCTGCAGGCTTTATCTAGGACGTGTGCTCATGGCAGAGGCTGGTGCTGGTCTAGAGGCTCTGCAGGCTGCCTGGCCATACTTCGTGGACGTGGAGGCAGCAAGATCATGGACTACTTTAGTGAAACTCACAGTGGCCTGCAGGCAGTTCCGGCTTGAGCTGCAGACCTCTCCGGCACCTGTTCTGGAAACCTGTAAGAGAAAACAGGAAAACCCACAGAACCCACTGTGATGCCACCACCCAGTCCTGAGGACCCCAGTTAGCCAGTCTCCCTGCAGCGAAGCAAACCTGATGGGGCCAACCTTCTCACCAAGGAAGCCTTCCTCCAGTCTCCCATAACTAAATTAAAAGGCCCCCAGTGGCCTGACCCATGCACCTCCTGGCTCCCATCCCTACTCTCCTCTGGGTCCCTGGCCTCGCCTCCTGGAACAGCATCAGGGCGCCCCAGGTATCGGTTCCCGGACAGACTGGTTGCTGATTTCCTCAGTCTGGAGGCTGGAAGCCTGAGATCAAGGCATCTGCAGGGGCTGGTGCCTCCTGGGGCTGCAAGGGGCAGTCTGCTCCAGGCTGCTCTCTCTGACCTGCAGACCGCCATCCGCGTTCACGTGGCATTCTCCCTGTATGCTGCGGCCCCCTCCTTTTAGAAGGGCACTGTCACATTGGACTAGGTCTCCCAATGCCCTATTTCTAACTCGATCAGCCCTGGAAGGGCCCTATCTCCAAATAAGGTCACATTCTGAAGCCCTGGGGGTTAGGATTCCCATGCACGAACTTTGGGGAGCACAATTCAATGCAGCACCCTCACCCCAGGCCTCTCGCCCCTGCCTGCCCTCAGACCCCAAGAAGTCTCCCGCCACCGCCTCTGCGGAGCTAACTTCACCAACTCTTGTCAGTCACCTGTGTTGGCATTTCGCGGGCGAGCCTTACCTGCCCACTCTAAACTCCTCTGCCATTCACTCCCTCAGGACCATACACTTCCAAGGCGTGCCTCGGGTCTCTAGGCTGAGCCCTCAGCGCGCAGGGACCACGGGGCTTCCGGCTCCCCGCCCCCAACCCACCCCGGATGTATCCTGTCCGTGCCCGGAGCTGCGGATAAAGTTGTGTAAGGAGCCAACCGGAAGAGGAGCCGTAAACCGCACCGCGGCCGTCGTGAAAGCGCCGGTCTCCCCGGGCGACGGGCAACGCGCGGAAGATGGCGGCGCTGGTGGCTGCGGAGGCCTCGGCTCCCCCGGGGCCGGCCGAGGCGGCCGAGACGTCTGAGACGGCCGAGGCAGCGGAGCTGAGCCGCGCCCTGAGCCGCCTGTTGCCCGGGCTGGAAGCCGACAGCAAGCTGGGCCGGCGGCGCGCGCTCGAGGCGCTGCAGAGCGCGCTCGAGGCGGCGTGGCCCGAGGCGCCCGACGCCGACCCCGCTGCAGCGGCCGCCGCCTTCCAGGGCCCGTGGGCGCGCCTGCTCCTGCCGCGCCTGCTGCGCTGCCTGGCAGACCCGGCCGAGGGCTGCCGCGCGCTGGCGGTGCACCTGCTGGACCTGGGCCTGCGGCGCGCCGCGCGGCCCCGCGACGCACTGCCGCGCCTGCTGCCCGCGCTCGCCGCGCGCCTGGCAGGCCCCGAGTCCGCGCGCGGCCGGCCGCCGGAAGCCTGCGAGGAGCTGCGCCTGGCACTCGTGCAGCTGCTCAGCCTGGCGGTGCGCCTGGGGGGCCCCGCGCTCGCGCCCCATCTGGACGATGCGGTGCGCGCGCTGCGCTGCACTCTTCTCGACCCCTTTGCTGCGGTGCGCCGCGAGAGCTGCGACTGTGCAGCCAGCCTGGCGCGTGCCACGCCAGGTGCCCTCCTCTTGCTGGGGTCGGGAATGGGGGCGCGGGGAGGTGGAGGGGCGGTCGCCCCCTGTGGGCTCCTTCTGGACCTCGGCAGCAGCCGCTGCTCTCCTCCATCCGGTGGTTCTCAAAATGCAGATTCGTGGAAACTGTGGCAGAAATTGCTAAGAGGGTCTGGAATGCGGTGCGTTTTCGTAACTGCCCCTCGCCAAACACCGCTGCAGTCCTAAATGTTTTATCCCCCTTTCTCCACAGAGCCTACCTGTCTTCCCTCTTTGGGTTGGACCGCTGTCCTAAATGGAGAGAGGCCGCATCTGTCCTGTTTTCCTTTAATCCATTCTCCGTTATTAAAAAACAAAAACAAAAACTAATCTGATCAGGACAGTCCCTTTTTCTAAGTAGCCATTTCTGCAGGATCTTGCCCCACTTAACTCTCCTTGCTGCCTCGGGCTGGGATGTGCATTGGTAGGAGGCCTCTGGGAAGGGTTCCTGCAAGACAACAACTAAGTTGAAGATCAGTGATCTGTTGTCAGGTGGAACCTAGCTTTGAGAAATAAGCTTGGTAGATCTGAGAAGCAAAAAGGAGGTCAAGGTAGACAGAGGGAAGGAGGGTGGGCAGGGGGAAGCTGCTGGGGGTTTGAAATTATTAAGTGCAGTGGGGAGCCTGTGGAGGGTGTGGAGAAGGGGAGTGAGAGGCTAAGATTCAGAGTTTTAAAAGATTGCTCTTGTGCTCATGGAGAGTTGATTACGAAGATGACAAGAAGAAGTGAAGTTGGTTGGGGTCATAATTAATCCATATTTAGATAACGGGTAGTTTGGCCTTGGGTGGGGGTGAGCAGTCTGCTAATAGAGACGGAGGGAAATGGATTGATGTTGAACGGAGCTGGCAGGATTTCCTGTTGAACTGGGTGAGGGATGAGGGAGAAGGAGGTTTTGGTGGACAGGAGACCCAAGGAAACCAAACCATCTCCCCTCTCTGCCCTCTTCTGGTGAGGGGCCTGTGCTGGATCCCCATCACACTGGGTAGTAGTAGCTTAACATCCTGCCTTGATCTGAGCACCTCAGAGTTAAAGAAGTCAACCAAAGCATCCCTGAAATAGCCATATTATGGATGGGTCTCAGGCAGCGGCAGAACTGAGGTTAGAACTCCAAGACCAGGACTCTCAGAGACATTCTGGTTCTGACTTTCTGGGAGGCCCCTACAAGTAGAAAGTGGAATGGCTTTGCCCAAAGCACTGTTGGCGCCGCTCTCTGTGGTAGCACCTGGTTTCTGGCTTCAGGCACACCTGATGTGGGGACTTGAACAGCGTCCTCTAGGCTGTTTCTCCACTTTGGTCTGCGTCCCTCTCAGGCACCCAGTGCCACTGTTACCAACTTCAGACTCTTCCTCACAGCTCCTGCCTCCAGCTGAGATGGGGTCAAGCCCTCAGCCTTTTCCCTTTGGCGCTGTTTGGGTCACATGCCTGTCCTGTGCCTCTCCCAGTGCCAGGGGTACAAAGCTGTGCTTTGGCAGGCCTGAGCTGAGTGCTGTGCCTACAGCAAGAACCTGGGTGCAGAGAGGAAGTTCCAGGGCACAGGGGGCCTGTCCTTCTGTGAGCCCATGGCGCCGGGCTAGGTCAAGGCCCACGAGGAGCAAGTCTGGTAACGGGTATCCTCCCCTGTCTCACAGACCACTTCCACATGCAGTCGGAGTCCCTGATCGGGCCCCTGATGCAGAGCATCTCCCACCAGCACTGGAAGGTGCGAGTGGCTGTCACCGAGGCCACGGGCACCGTGATCCAGTTCGGCAGCGCCAAGTCAGTAGACGATGTGCTTCCTCACTTCGCTCAGAGGCTCTTTGACGACGTCCCTCAGGTAACAGGAGCTTCTCCTCTGCACCAAAAACATGCTGTTTGGAACTCACTCCTTTTTCTTTTTTGAAACTGTTGGCTTGTTACAACAAACATGTTTTACGGTTTTCAGTCCCAAAGTGTTCTTAGTTCATGTCTCTGAGAAACTGGGGAGAGTTGAACTGTTTTAATGTATTCATTATTCTTAATTGTGAACAATATGGAAGAGGGCTGTATCCTCTTCGTCAAACAGTCTGGCCACGCCTTCACCACAGTTTCAGAGGTATCGGTCACATGCTGATGCAGGGAGGCACATTTACTTGACAAACCACAGTGGTGGGGGTACCCGACCCGGGAGGGAAGGGTGGATGCGGGTAATCACTCTGTTGGGCCTTGGGACCTGTGGAGCGAGACAGGCAGAGATGAGATTACTGGCTTTTGTGTTGGTGGAAGTCAGCTTAGAGGCCGCGTTGTGGGTCTGAGGCCACAGGTGCTTCTAGAACTTCACAAATTCCGACAGCAGTGGGGAGCAGAGCAAAGGCCACAGTGGGCAGGCCCCCTCCCGGGGGAGGAGACAAGTGAGGAGGGAGTTCATGCTTCTGGCTACATGGGGTGGGAGGAGCAGTGGTAGGTGGCGAAGTCCCCTGGGTGGTTAGAAAGTGCCCCTGCCTCATAGCCGGCAGGATACAAAGTGGCCTGGGTGGCCAAGGACTGAAAAGCTGGTGGTGTGGTGGCGTGGCCTCTGCTGTCCTGATGGTGGAAGGGTTGGTTACATGCTTGAAGCACGTGTGTGTGCCCCTCCTGCTGTCCACACGCCGTCTCGTTCCATCCTTCACATCCGTGGCTTGCACGGCCCCTGCGGTTGGGAAGTTGTGTTACCTGCTCAAGGTCACCCAGCTAGAGCTGGCCTCCGGGCCCAGATCCAGGGACACTGTTCTTTGGCACCGTCCGGCCTGCCAACCATAAGCACACTTGAGTTTTCTCCCAAGGTACTTTGGTTTTTTAATTTTTTAAAAGATTTATTTATTTTAGAGAGCATGAGTGGGAGGAGCATGGGGGGTGCAGAATCTTAAGCAGACTCTGCACTGAGCACAGAGCCTAACATGGGGCTCGATCTCATGCCCCTGAGATCACAATCTGAGTTGAAACCAGGAGTTGGACACGTAACTGACTGCACCACCCAGGCGCCCCTCGTTTTATTTTTAAACAGTGTTATTGAGCCACAACTCACATACAATGTAATTCCCTCATTTGAGTGTTCAATGATTTTGGTAGGTTATGTTATTTTTCAAGTATTTTGTAAAAGATACGTAACACAGAATTTGCCATTTCAACCATTTTTGTGGTGGAGTTGAGATGCATTAAGTATGTTACCAATGTAAAGCAACTATTGCCACCAACCAAAACTTTTTAGCATCCCGAGCAGAATTGAGCAGTAACGCCCCCACTCCTCCCTGCCCCCCCACTTCTGATAACCTCTTTCTCTCAGTGTGACTGTGTCTACTCGGTGCTTCATAGAAGCAGAAGCCATGACCATCGTGTTGACCTCCTCCCTTGAGTCTGGTGTATCTCGGGCCGCCCCTGCAGGAGCACGCGTCAGTGCTCCACTCCTTTCTGAGGCCGAGCGGCACACGTGGTGTGGATGGGCCATATTTGGTGTGTCTGTTCATCCATCGATGGACACCTGGGGTGTTGGCACCTCTCAACTGCTGTGGCTGGTGCTGTTTGAACATGAAGATGCACATCTCTGAGTCCAGCATCACTTGTTTTGGGTGTGGGTGTAGACCAGGGAGGGAGTAGGATTGCTGGGCCCACCGCAGCTCTACTGGTAGCTCACTGAAGAGGCACCAACTGTTCTCCACAGTGACTGGACCATCTTCAATGCCCAGCAACAATGCATAAAGTTTTCCATTTCTCTAGGTTCTCCCAACGCTTTTTTCTGGCTTTTGTTTGTTGATTTATAGCCATCCTAATGGGTGTGAAATGTTGTCTCATTGTGGTTTTGACTTCTTTTCCCCTCACGATTAGTGATGGAGAGCATATTTTCGTGTGCTTATTGCCAGATGGTCTACAATATGCTGTAACCTTCAACTCGTGGGGCTCCTGGTGCAGTTTGCCTGCAGGCGCATGTGCACCTGTGGACTGGAAGGGTCACGATGCCTATTCATCCACAGAAGGGTTAGAGCTGCTTAGCACCTGTTGTGGGAGTCCTGAGGGGACAGAGAGGTGAGAGGGAGTGACCCTGGGCATCCTTCTCAGCAGGATGTTGGTACCCTTTGGGGATTTAGGGGCTAGGACAGAAGGCCCCACTTAGGTGCATGTCCATGATGTCTTGGACCAGGGTCCAGGCGTGGCACACTGCCTGCCCGGGACGTCTGCTTTACCTTCCTTGCTGGCTTTTATCCTCTGCATATCTCCCTGAGTTGTAACAAGGGTGTGAGGACAGACAAAGGGACCCTCCTCCAGCCAAGAACCAGTCTGTCCATTCAGTGTCGGGGCCAGCTGAGTGTAACGGGCCCCTCCTGAAGCTGGGTGGGGTCGGCATGTCACAGCATTGGACATAGGGACCCAGAGCAAAACTGGGCTCTGCCAAGGGAGGAGGCAGGGTGCTAGGTCAGCACTCACAGAGACCTGGCTGCAGGAAGTGAGGGCCAGAATGGATTCCAGTGAAAAACAATACCACTGCCCTGACTGGGACAGGGCCTCAACTTGCTTGAGATAGGGCAGGGGCGGAGAAGACAGAGGCTTCCTTGTGTCACAGATGAAATGGCTTTCCTCAAGGTAGCGTAATAACTGTATTGGCATCTTTCTCTAAGCAGCATTATGTGTATCAATCAGGAGCTCCCTATAAATAGCGTAGTTATGTCATAGGTCCCTGTAAATAGTGTAACTATGTATCCATTCCCTGAAAATAGTGTAACTGTATCCGAAGGTCCCTGTAAATAGTGAGACTGTGTATCCATAGGTCCCTCTAAATAGTGTGACTGTGTATACAGAGGTCCCTGTAATAGTGTAACTGTGTATCCGTTGGTCACTGTTTATCCCTTGGTCGCTGTAAACAGTGTTAACTGTGTATCCATCGTTCCCTGTAAGTAGGTCTCTATATATAACTAGCTGGGGAATGGCTTATATCTGTTTGTTGAGCTTACAACATGGGTGTTTGGTGCCCTGACTCCAGGTCGTAAGAGCTTGCATTTCCACAGAAGAGGGAGATAGTCTTCAGCTGATTGCTTTCTCTTTGTGGCCACCAAGGACAATACTGTGTTTCTTTGGTCACAGGCTTTCCTGAACTTTGGGGCTGCAACTATTTTTTTATTACTTGATATTGCAAAACAAGTGCACTCCATTGTTAACACTATTTTTTTTTTTTCCATTTCTTCCCGGTGGTATTTGGTTTGCTCTGTATGATTTCCAGGGCCGGTTGAGATGGGTTTTCAAATCCAGTGTGGCCACTGCCCAACGTCTTTCATGCTGATGTGGGGTCCAGTCCGTGGGGTGATCACAAAGTTCCTTCCTACGAGTGGGCAGGGAAGTCACACGCCTCTTTCCTGTGTCTGCATCAGCTCTCAGGCCCTCATGGTCCTGGGCTCTGTGGATGTTTGCTGGGACTTCAAGGGCTAGGCCACTTATAGACCCTCAGTCCCATAAACAGCCCTGGGCTGTCAGGATCCCACCACCCTCTGTGCAGAAGGTGAGGTTCTCACTGCTTTTGTGACTTACAGAAAACGTCCAGCAACTCCTGTACCCACTGGGCTGTGTTCCAGGTCACTGAGCTACGGAGTGAGTGGCCACCTGGAAGTCACTTCCTCTAAGTGCTTTGCCTGAATTGACCCATTTCGTGTGTGTTGTCCTTTGGAGGGAGTCTGTGGTGACCTGCACCTCGCAGGTAGGGAAGCAGGGCATGAGAGACACAAAGCTCACCAAGGAGACATGGGTGCTCAGAGCATGGGCCGTGTAGCTCCTGGAATTCTCCCTCTGGAGCTTTGTCACCTCGGGTCTCCAGGACATGTCTGAGGATGTAGAAAGGAGTTGTCCCAGTGTGGTGGGGCTAAGGTAGCTTCTCCAGGCCCAGAGAGGCCCACCTCATCCTGTGTGTGCCATGGGAGTGGAGGAGTACCAGCTAGGGTTCTGTCGTGATCTGTAGTCACGTGTTCACTACAGGCCTCGGTTGCCCTGGGGTCACAGTTACTTTTGAGAACCACTCCACCTTACTGCAGGCGGTAATGTTTGGGCTGGAAGCCAGAATCGCGTGTGTTCTTTGTAGTTTGGATAAAGCACTCTGACCCTGTTGCTAAAGCGCCTGGGACATGCGAGCTACATGGGTGTCTGTGTGGGAGCATGCCTGGAAAAGCTCAGCACGCTGGAGGTTGGCTGGCCTACCTGCCTCACTGCTGGGGGCCCGGCAGGCATCCAGGATAGGTTTCAGGCATTTCCCGGCACCTGCCCTCCACAGCATCCTAATGACGCATGGAAATGAGCAGGTCCTGCTCCAGCCCTTACAGGGGACATAGTCTCACAAGCTCCGAGGATCTCACTGGTGCTGAGGAATGAGGGGTGTAGGGACAGAGGGGCGTGTGCGGGGAGGATCGTGTTCCCCCATCAGTTCTGGTGGCTTTGGAGAGTCTCTAGGATTGGATGTTATAAACTCCAGGCTGCAGGGGGATGGAGTCCTGCTGGAGGGTGAACAGGTATCAGAATCCTTGGCCCAGTCAGAACATCGAAAAAACAGAAGCCTGTTGCTCTGTCAGAGAAGGGTTACGCTCTGTGGCTATTTTTTTTGTTAGAGGAGGTATGAGATTTCTACCACATCGGTGAAAACCTAGCATATGTGAGTTTGGGAAAATGAGGCACAGGGTGCGCTTTGCTGGTTGCGATCTTCCTGCCTCCCCCTTCCCGCTTTCTGTCCCCTGATGTCAGGCCGAAGGAAGAATAACAACAAATACAGTGGCTGTTCCCATCCGCTGCATGCCTAGTAAATATGATATGACACGGAATCTTTTTCAGGTTGAAAAATGAAAATGTTACAGATTCAGTTGAAGCCTCTTTTGCTAATTTTTAACAGAATTTGAATACTATATATTTGAAATAAAATTTGGTTTGTTCCTAAAATATTGTTACTAGATACAAAATATTGATACTAGGAGCGCCTGGATGGCTCAGTGCGTTAAATCCTCTGCCTTTGGCTCAAGTCATGATCCCAGGGTCTTGGGATCGAGTCCCGCATCGGGCTCTCTGCTGAGCAGGGAGCCTGCCTCCTCCTCTCTCTCTCTCTGCCTGCCTCTCTGCTTACTTGTGATCTCTGTCAAATAAATAAATAAAATGTTTAAAAAACAAAATATTGATACTAGTAAAACTTTTTTTTATTTTAAAAATGGGTCTTAAAATGAGGTAAGATGTTTAAAATCCAAGGCCTTTGGTCAGCATGGGACCAGAGTGGTGTTCTGCGGAGCCACTTTCACGAGACAGTTGTTTACACACAGGTTCTGGGTAGAAAAGATCCCGCTGCCTCCCCCAGCCCCCAAACGCTCAAGTCTGAAATGCTCAAGCTCAGAGTGAATTTGGAGAAGGTGGTTTGGTCCAGCGGGCGGCGCCTAGGGCTACCGTCAGGTCTTGACAGGTGCAGTGAAGAGCCCCGTGGGCTGATGGGTGCTTTGTTGGCATCTGCGGAGCACGGGGTGCAGGACTAGAGGGCCTCCTGATGAGGACTGGACAGTTCTCTCATCCTTGACTGAAAAAGCAGAGGTGAGATGTTCCAAGTTAAAGGAGAGTGGGAAGTTCTCTTTCGTGTTCATGTATGTGTGTTCCCCCTTGGCTCTGCGTGCCGACCTAACAGATCGGATGTGTGTGGGTTCCCTAGCCCAACATCCCAGATCTATAAACCTGTCTTAGGAGAGTAAGAATTCTCAGTGCATGTTTCTTTTTTTCCTCAAGATGACGGATTTCCTGCTTAGTCAAACTGTTACTTAGCAACTCTGCTCAAAGCTGTTTTCCTGAGCTGAGAGAAAGGGGTAATTAGTCTCGTGATAATGGGGGTGTGCAGCTTTTTTGAGGCTGGGGGAGACCCATCTGTGCGGCTCGGGAGCTGCGTGGAGGCCAGCCCCCAGGCTCTCCCAGCTCACTGGTGGGGACACATGAAGTCTCCAACCTGCAAAAGAGCCTGGTCTTGGGGGATGTCAGAGTGACTGTCCAGAGTATGGGGCCCCCCTGTTGTGCCAACATGTGGGTAGAGTGTCAGGGTCATGTGAGCGCAGCTAGATGGGCTCCTGTGGGTCCCTGCAGGTCCCTGATGCCCCCCACTAGCCTGACACACCTTCATTAAGAGCCCTCTGGGGTCTGGTCCTCCCGAGTGCCTGCCACTGTCCCCGCGGTGGCCCCACTCACTCTGCATCTGTCTGATGCCAGACTCGGTCACAGTTGGATTTCGGTGTCCGCTGAGCTCTCGAGTGCCACCAGCACGTGGTGTAGGCTGAGCTTTGAGTGTGGTGCTGCTTATTACAGGTACTTTTATGGTAAGAATGACCCTTGGGCCTCTCACAGCATTAGCTGTGAGGCACTTTGATTCCGCAGCAGCCTTGGGGCCACTAGGATCACGCACAAGGACAACACGGAGAGATCGCTCTTTGCTAAGTCTCTCCTCGCTGTTGCAGGTGTCCAGTTGTTTCTAGGTCCTTGGACCTTTAATCGGGCATGTTTTTGTTGAAAGAATATCTGAGATTCTCTGGGATCTTTAGTTGTGGTTTTGATTGTTAATTACCTGCTTATGTCATTAATAACCAGCCTTTTATTTCATATTGCAACTTTGTATTTTGAACTAATTTAATACAAGAAATTGCAACAGTAGCAGGAGCCCCAGGGGCCTGCTCCCAGGCATGTTTGCCTCCCACCGTCTGTGCTGTTTACACTGGCAGGCGGGCGAGTGAGCCAGGTGCCCCGGCGCCTCCCGAGAGTCGAGCATTGTGCCAGGGGCTTTCCCTGCTCACCAGGAGCCAGTGGCACGTGTCCTGTTATTCTCTCATTTTCCAGAAGGGAGAATGAGCTTCGGAGAAGGCAGCAGGCAGGTCAGGGTGCACTCTGCTTGTCTAGCTGCCTACCCCAAGTCCAAGTGCCTACATACACCCTGACCTGGGTGCCGCCCGGGGCACACTTCACCCGCAGTCCCTGCAAGTGCTTTCCCTCCTGTAGTCAGCCCCAGCCAACAGCAGACACACACTGCCAGTAGTTGGGCCCTTGCCCCTGGTGAGACAGCCTCCGTGTGGTGCCTTTGTGCTCCTGAGCTCCCCCAGGATTCAGCTGAGCCACATCTCCGCTTGGCCTCTGCCCCATCCTGCTTCCTTCCTGTGATGATTCACCCCTGGATTCCTGCCTCAGGCTCCGCTGTCGGGGAGCTAGACCTTTGGCACCTCGTGTGTTTCTGAGTATGTTTCTGAGCTCGTTTCTTCCCTGTGGTGGGCACAGTGGGCAGAAGCATGCACGTCACCTTCTCAGGTCACCAGCAGCAGAGCTAGGGTGCCCTGCTGGCTTCCCCGGGAGGCCCTGGGGCTCCAGGACCTGAGGGCTTGGCAGCGTGGCCTCTGGAAGCTGACATTTCCTGGGGGCTTGCCGTCAGTGCCCAGCCTGGCCGGGAGGGTCCCACACAGAAGACTGCGAGGGCGGGCATCCTGCAATGCCTGGGGCTGCAGCGTGGTTCTGCTTCAGCCGGCAGCGGATCAGGCCATGCCCCAGGGACACGGGCCTGCACGAGCAAGACAAGGTGGCCCAGACGGTTTCTCTGCAAGCCCAGCATGGATGGCAGAGCTGCTCTGGGACCTCAGGCCGGCGTCTAGCCTGGACGGGTGGCACGGCGGGTGCCCAGTGCCTGAGTTCTTGGTGCCCAGCTAAAGCCTCCTGTTGCCTTCTCGTGTAGGTACGGCAGACGGTGACCAGCGTGGTGGGGGGCTGGCTGCTGGACCTGCGCGATCGCTACTCCTTCTTTCACAAGCTCATCCCGCTGTTGCTGAGCAGCCTCAAAGACGACATACCAGAGATCGCGTAAGTGGCCGTAGTGCTGGGGGGACTGTCAGGCCTTCAATTCTAAGGGGCTCAGAGGCCTATTGCGAGTGTGGGGTTCTTTATTCTCTGGATATCTGTCCCCGAGAGCACAAGTCTCTCCTGAAAGCCCACCTTGTCCTCGCAGTTGTATTTGCTGGTTTGTGGTTTATAAATAGCCTTCTGTTTGTAGTGCCTGGGGCGCACATACAGACATCGGTTACGGATGAACCCCTAGCCCCCTGTGGGGAGAGACTTAGGGCCTCATCCGCAGCACCCTCCACCTGGCCTCTGCACAACCTGTTGGCCCTGATGCATGTTGTGCTCACAGGCTCGCGGCCGCCAACCTCTGGGAGAAGGTTGGCCTGCAGTGGCAGAGGGAGAATGAAGATGACCTCAAGGACAAGCTTGACTTTGCCACTCCCCCTCCAGCCCGTCACCCCTCACCAGGTGAGTGCAGCCTTCCCCAGGTCTGCGTAATGGGCGGGGTGGGGGTGGGGGTCTCTATCCAAGGAGAAGGGCATTCCCAAGCTGCGCCGTGGGGACCGGGCTCAGGCGGCATGCTGGCAGAGAGGCACTTTGGCCAGGACTTGGGTCCCCAGCCTCCAGTGTCACTCGAAGCCGTGAGGACGCCTCTGTGGTGCCCTCTCCCCCAGGCCGGCTTTATCCAAGGGAGTGTGTGGGCTGCCGTGGATGCATGGGTCTGTGCAGCATGGTGTGTGGCTGCTGGTGGCAGCAGGCCTTTTAGGAACATGTGGTGCTCTGTCCCCTAGAAGAAGAGCTGCTCTAAGCCTCACCCAAACAATCACAGAGAGTACGCACCCAGGACATAGCTAAGGTGCAGCCTGTAGGACTCGGGTGAGGTAGCCTCATGGCCTCCCATCCGTCCTTCAGGGTGGCTCCCTGCTGCGCTTGAGCACACGCGTGCATGGTGTGTGCGTGTCTTCCGAGCCCCTGAGTTCCATGTGAGCAGTGTCGGCGGGGAGCCTGTGGGAGCGGGCCCCCCTCCCTGCCTTGCTCACCTGCACACCATAGTTCCTTCTGTTCTGGAAACCACTTGTGCTCAGCGTGTCTTCTCATGTGGCCTTGCCTCCTGATGGCACAGTTGGTATGAGGGGAGATCACACAACTTTAAAAAAGGTACAAAAATTAGTTGCTAGCAGGGATTTTTCTGATTTGGTAAAGTCTGACAGTATAACATCTTTTTAAAAGCACAGACATGGAGCACAGGGTGTTATATGCAAATAATGAATCTTGAAACACTATGTCAAAAACTAATGACATACTGTATGGTGACTAATGTTACATAATTTAAAAAGAATAATAATTAAAAAATAAATAAAAATGTAGACATTAGACATAAAGGTTGCTGGGATTTTATTTTTAAGCATGCCCTCCTTGCCTGTGAGGGAAACAGAGTTCTGAAGGCGGATCCTATCCAGCCCCGCATGTCCCCCTTGGCTTCCTGGAGGCGGCGTCTCGCTCATTGTCCCTGGCAGCAGACTGTGCAGGCTTGCTTACGGGCAGTCTTGGCTGGGTTCTCACCAAGGTCGGGATACCGTGACCGGCGTCGGATGGGAGGTCCGGGATGCCTCCCTTCCTGGTCCTGGACAGAACCTGAGGCTGTCTGCTGATAGCTCTGCACGAGTCACTGTGGCTCTTTGCCCGCATGTGGTGTGTGTGCACAGGGCCGTCCTCATGCTGCAGGGACGTTTTTATCTGGTGCTGGCGTGGCGTTGGCTGTGCTGCAGGTCACACTGCAGGTCACACTGCCAGGTCACACTGCAGAGAGGGGCACAGGGGCACGACAGGCTGTCAGTGAGGGACGGTCAGGCTCCGAAGGCTTTTTTCAGTCCAAGCAGAATGAATTTAGAATGAATTCCAATCAAGTTGGCAGGATCTGGGCGCCTGGATGGCTCAGTCAGTTGGGCATCCAGCTCTTGGTTTGACTCAGGTCATGATCTCGGTCAAGGGATCGAGTCCACTGCCGAGCTCTGCTCAGTAGGGCATCTGCTTGTCCCTCTCTCTCTCCCCATCTCCTGCTCATGTGAGCACGCTCTCTCACTCGAAGAAATAAAACCTCTAAAAAAAAAAAGTTAGGATAAGCATATTTCATTATTTGGCTTTTTCTTCTAAAATTATTTTGAAATACAAATTTTCAATCTAAGTTTTCAGATTCTTTTTACACCATTTCACATGTCAGATTTCATCAGCCACTTCCTCAGAATCTTGCCTCTGGCTGCCTGCTTCTGCAAACACATGGCCCTTTTGCTGCCTCCAGCTCCACTGCTGCCTCCCCTCGGGTCCTGTCCTGTCCCCACTCCGCGGCCACGCCGCAGCCCCGGGATTCTCGTCACTATCCTCAGCCTTTGAAGGTAGAGTTTGACAAGCGCATCATTGTGTGACCGCCACTTGTTAAGACCTGGGACATTATTAAAAAAAAAAAAAAAAAGACCTGGGACATTCTGTCAGCCCCTGACCATGTCCGGCCCTACCGCGTGCACTCCATTCTGTCTGTCCCAGGACGCTCTCACATGCATGATGCAGGCTGCCCGTAGCCTGCCTGGCTTCCGGCACTCATGCCCTGAAGCTCTACGTGGGGGCTGCCTTCCTGCTACAGGAGTATTCCCTTTTGTGGATCTTACCTTGGACTGGGAGAAAGGATGTTTGGGTCATTTCTGGGTTGTGATTTCAGACAAGGGCGATCTGAGCACTTGTGTACCGTCTTTGTGTGAACTCAGTTCACTCTCTCGGTTAAGCCCCGGGGAGTGGGCCCACTGGGAGCTGGGAGCTGCCTCTCTTCCCGTCTGTGGCCTTGGCCGGCTGCGGGTTTGTGTCGCACCTGCAGGGGGCAGGGTTCCCATTGGTCCCCATCAGCATACCTGGTCTGTCGGGCGCTCCTGTCATGCTTGTCCCCATCCCTTTCTTGGTCAAGTGTGTGTTCAAACTTTGAATTGGGTTGTTTATTATCTTATGATGGAGTTTTGAGAACTGTTCATACATTCTGGGTAACAGCCTCTGTCGGATCTGTGCTGGGAGCCTTCTCTTTGACTGTCTTCCCTTTGACATTCCCTGCTTATCGGCAGCCAGGGTCTTGGCAGGGCCTGCTCCCGCCTCGCTCCGAGTGGCGTGGTCGGTGAGGCCCCTTCTGCCTTGTGTGTCTCTCGCTGCATGCTTCCATGAGTGTGCGGACGGACAGATTGAGGTGCTGGGCTCACTGCTGCCAGGCGGGCCCCTGTGCTGTCCAGTCAGGGCTTGGTGTGAACATGGGGCCAGAAGTCCAGGTCAGAGTCCCGTGCCCACTTTGCTGGGAAGACAAGGTGCAGATAGCATAGGACCTCATCTGTTACCACACGGTTTGCCTTTCAACAAACACAAGTTTCCTGTTGCCACACGGAAGTGTAGCTGCACTTTTAAAACCCAGCTACGTGCTGGGAAGATCAGAAGGGTGTCATTTACTGTCCCCGAGTCAGTCCCTCCCTGAACAAAGTGCTCTTCTTGGGCAGAGGACAGGTTCATGCTTGGAGAGGATCTGCCCGCCCGTCGCACCCTTGAACTGCCAGCAGTGGGATCAGGTGGTGACAGCAGGTTCCGGGGTCTTTTCTGCTGGAAATTAGCCTCCTGTTAAAACTGTTTTCTTTGGGGATGCTTGAGTGAACAGGGAAGCATCTCTTCATAACGGTGAATGGCTTGCCAGATCTTCTGACGCAAGAGAATAGAGTCAAGTTTTGTCCCCCACTTGAGAAATCAGTGGAGTCCCATTTGAATAGCTTCCATTGTAACTTAGATCTATGCCCTTCAGGGTTTTCACGTTTTCTTGAGAGCTCAGACCTGCTCTGCTGGTCTGTTTCATCCAAGTATTTGGGGAGGGGGGAGTCGTCAGAGAAGGTACATTGTGCAGAGGAGAGATGGGGGGTGGGTTTGCACTGGGGTGAGTGGCGTGAGGGTCTGTGGCGTGGAGTATTACCCACTCGAGCTAGCCTCAGGTACTGGGGAGCAGAGTAGTTCCCTGCTGAGTGCTCAGGAGAGGGGTGAGGCCCCACCACTCCGGCTGCAGACATACCTGGTTTTCTCCTTAGTGAGCCGGTAAGGCCCCCCAACCCCAAAGGGGTGGGTGCAGCTTGTCAGGACCTGTGTCCAGCTGAGCCAGGTTCAGGTTCTCGCAGCTTCGGGTCCTCCTTGGTGACCCTCCCTTATACCCTTCCCGCTGCCCCTCCCCCCTACACTGCGGGGCCTCCATTTCTTCAAGGAGGTCAGTCTCTGGTCATTTGTGAAATACCCCTGCTTTGCAAACAGCTGGAACCTCGTGCAGAGCACCCAGTGTCATCCTGCCTGTTTATGGTGGTTTGTAAATACATAGTATGGGTAGACCTGCCATCTGAGTTCGATAAACTTGGTTAAAAAAATGTGGGTTTTTTTTTGATGATCTGTTTTTCTGCTTGCAATTAAATTATATTTTGTCTAACTGTGCAAAACCAATCCGATCTAATGTTCCATCTGCTTCTGGTCCAGCTTAGTCAGGGTTTTTGTTGACCTCTCCTTGAGTTAAAACTCAGGCACTGTTGTGGGGGCAGGGATGGGGGGTGCAGTGCTTTGCCCATCCGCAGACCACAGCCCCTCTTCCCCTTGAATCAGGACTCATCTCAGGCTGCTGCTGTCTGCACCTGGGTGTCACCTACAGGCCTGGTAACCACCCTCGCCCCCCCAGGGAGGGCTCACACTCCTTGTGAAGGAAGGGGCTGTGCAAAGTTCTTTTGCGCAATGGGGATGGTTCAGTCCTGCCTCGGGCACCTGCCCATATCAGAGATAAAGCCTCAGCTGAGCAGATCCAAAAAATGCCCTTAGGAGGAATCAGGGGCACCTGAAGGGGAAGACAAAGCTCACTTAGGCTTTGAGCAAGGGTTTGAACTCTGACCCTCAGACCTGGGCATCAGAGTTCCCAGAGCCTCTCGCCTCCTGCATATACAGAGTTTTAACACCCAGCTGGCTCTGACTTTCCTTCCCAGCCCACCTTTATAGATGGCATCCCCTTCTCCAGTGACGGGGGACGGCTGTGTTGCTCCTGACCTTCACTGTTGGTTTCTACCAAAGTTAAGCAATTTCTGTTGCCATGATATTTAATTTTGTTTCAATTATGAAAACAAATTGGCTTTACGAAGATTTACATCTGGTCTACTTATAGTGAGAGTGAGCAAAGCTGTAGAACCGCCCCTGGTTCTGTGGGCCGAGCCCGCCCGCCATGCCCGCTGCCCGCCCCCCCGCCGGCTTGTCCGCTGGCACTGTTTCTGCATGCTTGTTGCTTGCGGAAGTACTGCAGTTATGTTTTCAAACAAAAGATGAGGAAATAGTGGTTGAGTTGTAGTTTGGACTCTGGGCAGAAGAAGTTAATCATCGCTCAGGCCTCCGGGGCTTCCTCAGGTTCCCGGACAGACAGAAACACTGACCTTGCTGTTGTTTTCTAAAGTCAACAGTAATCCCATACGGAGAGGCCCTGGATGTCGGGAGACAGGACCTGCACATGTTGCTGGTAGAAAGACAGAAGAACCCAAACATTACAGTGCCATGCCACAATGCAAACAAAACTTTAGGAAAGAGTTCGGGGATTTCTGGAAGTACAGTGGGAACAACCGAAGGTCCAGCACTGGAGCCTGGGTCAGTCAGCAAGCTGTGTTGGTCCGTGCCGAGCTGCAGCGCTCGGCCTGAGCAGGAATGAAATTCAGACACATGCTGCAACACGAATGAAGCTCAGAAACGTCGTGTTTAGTGAAAAAGCTCATTCCTATGAGATCTCCAGCAAAGACGGAACTGTCGGTGGGGAAGGCAGACCTGTGGCTCCGGGGGCTTGGGGGGGAGCAGTGAGGGGCTGACTGCGAGCAGCGTGGGGCCCCTGGCAAGCTGCAAGCAGCCTGAGATTGCGTGTGCACTCAGAATTGGCTTCGATGACATGTAGATGACACTTCGTGAAAGCTGTTTCCAGGAGACCCGTAGAAGCTCTGTCAGTATTAGCAAACTGCTGGTGTTCAGCGAGCGTTTCCTGGCGGCTCCCTGCCCCATAGCACAGAAGACAGCACCTCGGCAGCCCCTTCCCCTGCAGGGCCTCAATCTCTTGGGATGCCCTCGTGTGATGGGCCTTGGAGCCGCTGCACCGAGGCTGCCAGTGCTGCCCAGGAAGCCAGGCACCCTGGTGGTATGGAGCACATCTGGGTTGAACATCTTGAACATGGGAGCTGCTGAGGCTAGTGCTGGGTGTGGGGCTGCCCTGGCCACAGGCCTCTGTGCTTGGCCACCTGACGAGCTCCGTGTCATTGCCATTTGGTTCAGGATGGTTCTAGATGCCAGTAAAATCCTTCTGGCTTCTACCTCCCATTCTGTTTATGTATTCGTGAGGAAGTCGTGTTGCGATAACCACACGCTCAGAGGGAGCGAGGCTTGCTTCTGCCAAACTGATGATTTGGGAAATGACTACTTTGGACACTTCTAGGTGCAGGTTGTTGCCCTACGAACTGAGCGGTTGAATCAGCCTGGTGTTGACTATCCTTGTCTGTGTCTGAGCATGGCTTTGACCTAAATGTAAATAAAGGAAACACTGCCTGCCCCCCCCCACGCCCACTTCCCAGAAACTCTCCCAGGATGAGGAATGGTTCATGTATACATGGGTCATAGCTGTGCGCTGTGTGGAAGCTGCCTGTGTCCCGGGGGCTGGTGGGCACCCCGTGTCCCACAAAGACCTGCTGTCACCAGAGCTGAGCCGCACGTGCTGAGGGGAGAGCGACGGGAACAGCTGGGCGTGGAGGGAGGGTGGGATCCCTGGGCCACTTAGCTCATTGTTCTCCTCGGAACTTCCTGGTAGGTTGGTTGTTTTTTGTTTGTTTTGTTTTTTAAAGATTTTATTTATTTACTTGACAGAGATCACAAGTAGGCTGAGAGGCAGGCGGGGGTGGGGGGTGGGGGGGGGGGGCTGGAGGGAAGCAGGCTCCCTGCTGAGCAGAAAGCCTGATGTGGGGCTCAATCCCAGGACCCTGGGATCATGACCTGAGCCAAAGGCAGAGGCTTTAACCCACTGAGCCACCCAGGTGCCCGGTTGGTTGTTTTTTAACTTTGGTTTTGCATTACATTTTTGGAAAGAAAAAAAAAATTCTTTTTGAATTTTTAAGTAATGCTGAACTAAGTTCATACTCTGCTTGTGGGTAAATAAATATGTGGAGGTTGAGGGGTGCAGGTAGACGTGGGTAGATGGGACAGGCTTCCCGCGTGTCCGGACACTGGGCCTGGTCTCTGACCATTTTTAGGGTTTTGTCCAAGTTATCAGAAATACACAGACTTAGATACAAAGATGTCCATCATAGTGTTAATTATGGTACTAAGAGGCCATAGATCATAATGCTGCTCTGTTCCGTTAGCGACTTGAAATCATACCCTGGATTCTTGAGTGTTCTTTTGGTGCAGTGCTGAACGAGAGCAGTGACGGGAACGTTCTCTCTTTGCCGTCGGGACAGTAGCCCTGGCCCGCGGGTGCCTGCTGAGCGTTTGAGATGTGCTTCATGGGACCGAGAAACAGAATTGTGTTTAAGCTTGATAAACTCGAGCTGTGTGTGGCCAGTGGCTACCATTCTGGAAAGTCCAACTCCGGAGTCTAGAATGGGGAGTGGCTGACTTTTTCTGTGAAGGGCCATATGGTTTGTATTAGGCGTAGGAGGCCACACCCACAGTAGTAAAGTCACTATGGCCCTAGACAAGAGTGACTGAGCACATGTGGCTGCATCTCACGGTCATTTGATTCCCAGAAACAGGTGGGCAGCCAGGTGTAGCTTCTGGGCCTCCGTGTGCTAAGCCTGGGTCCAACAGAACATTGTCCTTTGTACTCCATTATATAGTCAGAACAGTAGCAGCAGGACACAGACCTAGTGAGGCCCTGTGTGTCCTTGCACTTGCCACATGGGCCCTCGTGTCCCCAAGCTTGTGCCACCAGCTGCCCTGTTTCATGTCCCCTCGTCCGACAGACTTTCCACAGTGGATATAGCATCAGGAAGAGTAGTATTGTTTGCTTGTTTGTTAACAGGCGCACATAAACAGCCAACACAGAATCATTGGAACTAATTTTCTAACATAGCATAAAAATAGAAAAGTAACAGGGAAAAAGATGAAGATGGGCTCTCATGGTACAAAGTGTTGCTTTTACTGAACACTCAAAACCCTGACCTGTCATGGTTTCATTTCTTTTTCTTTTTTTTTTTTTTTTAAGATTTTATTTATTTATTTGACAGAGAGAGATCACAAGTAGGCAGAGAGGCAGGCGGGGGGCGGGGAGCAGGCTCCCCGACGAGCAGAAAGGCCGATGTGGGGCTCTATCCCAAGACCCTGGGATCATGAGCCAAGCCGAAGGCTGAGGCTTTAACCCACTGAGCCACCCAGGCACCCCTATGGTTTAATTTCTATCTTTAGAGTTTTTTAATTAAGAATTTCTTATCGGGGCACCTGGGTGGCTCAGTGGGTTAGGCCGCTGCCTTCGGCTCAGGTCATGATCTCAGGGTCCTGGGATCGAGTCCCGCATCCGGCTCTCTGCTTGGCAGGGAGCCTGCTTCCCTCTCTCTCTCTCTCTGCCTGCCTCTCCGTCTACTTGTGATTTCTCTCTGTCAAATAAATAAATAAAATCTTAAAAAAAAAAAAAAGAATTTCTTATCAAGTTTTTATTTTAATTGCAAGGACTTAATGTAGAGTGTTCTGTTGGATTCCGGTGTATGACGGGGGACTCGACACTTGCCTACATCACCCTGTGCTCATCATGACAAGCACACGCCGTAATTCCCATCTGATGCAGTCACCCCTCCCCCTCCCACCACCCTTCTGGTCCCCGTCACTTGGTTCTCTAGAGTTAAGAGCCTGTTTCTTGGTTTGTCTTTCTTTTTTCCCCTTTGCTCACTTGTTTGGTTTTTAAAATTCCACAGATGAGTGAGGTCATACGGTGTCTTTCTTGACTGATTTCACTTCACATAATATGCTCTAGTTCCGTTCCTGTCATTGTAGATGGTAAGAGTTCATTCCTTTTTTTTTTTTTTTTTTTAAGATTTTATTTATTTGACAGAGATCACAACAAGTAGGCAGAGAGGCAGGCAGAGAGAGAGGAAGGGAAGTAGGCTTCCTGCTGAGCAGAGAGCCTGATATGGGGCCCGATCCTAGGACCCTGAGATTATGATCTGAGCCAAAGGCAGAGGCCTTAACCCATGGAGCCACCCAGGCACCCCAAGTTCATTCCTTTCTATGGCTGAGTAATATTTGAGTGTGTGTGTGCACTCGCCAGTATGCATGTGAGTGAGTGTGGGCATGTATGAGTGTGTGTGCATGTGAATGTGTGCAGGCGTGTGTGAGTGCACATGTGAGTGTGGGCAGGTGTGCATGTATGTGAGAATGTGTGTGCGTGTAAGTGTGTCTGCAAGTGTGCGTGCGTATGCATTGCATCTTCTTTACGCATTCATGTCAGTGGATGCCTGGGCCACTTCCATAACTTGGCTAGATAATGCTGCTGTAAACATAGGGGTACTCGTCTCCTGTTGGGTTAGTATTTTTGTGGGGTTTCTTGGTAAATACCCAGTAGTGCAACTGCGGGGTCGTGAGGTAGCTCTGCTTTGAACTTTCTGAGGAAGCTGCACGCTGTTTCCAGGCTGGCTGCCCCGGCTTGCAGTCCCACCAGCTATGCACCCGGCTCCCCTTCCTCCGCACCCTCGCTGATACCCGTCGCTTCTGTTGATTTTCACCGCTGCGACAGGTGTGAGGTGGTACCTCCTCGTGGTTTTGACTCGCATGTCCCTGATGATGAGTGATGTCGAGCCACTTCCCATGTGGCTGCTGGCCCTCCGGTGGTCCTCTTCAGAGAAATGTCGGTTTACCTCTTCTGTCCATTTTTTTATTGGATTGTTTGCTCTTTGAGCGTGGAGTTGTATCAGTTATTTACACACTTTGGATACTAACCCTTTATCAGAGATGTCATTTGCAAATATCTTCTCCCTTCCTGTGGGCTGCCTTTTAGTTTTGTTGGTTGTTTTCTTGGCTGTGCAGAAGCTTTCTGTTGCGAGGCCATTTATTCAGTTATTGTGCTTCTGTTTCCCCGGCCTCACGAGCCAGGTCTAGAAACATGCTGCTGCAGCGTGTCAGAGATGTTACTGCCTGTGCTCCCTTCTAGGATTTTATGGTTTCAGGTCTCATTTTAAGTCTTTCATCCATTTTGAATTTATTGTGTGTATTGTAATAAACTGGCCCGGTTTCATTCTTCTGCATGTCGCTGTCCAGTTTTCCGAACACCATTTGTTGAAGAGACTGTCCTTTTCCCAGTGGGTGCTCTTTCCTGCTTTGTTGAAGGTGAACTGACCATCGAGTTGTGGGTTCCTGCCTGGCTGTTCAGTTTTGTTGCTCTGTTTCTGGTTTTGTGCCGTACCATTCAGTTTTTGATCACAACCATTCTGTAATTGAAGAATAGAATAGAATAATCTAGAATAGAATACTGGAACTCAGTCTCTAGAATTGAGATGCTTCCAGCTTTGCTTTTCTTTTTCAAGGTTGCTTTGGCTCATCAGGGTCTCCCATGGTTCCACACATGTTGTAGGATCGTTTGTTCCAGCTCTGTGAAAAGTGCTCTCGGTATTTTGATGGGGATTACCTGAAATGTGAAGATTAGTACAGGCATTTTAACAATATTTGTTCTTCCAACCCACGAGCATGGAATGTGTTTCCACTCCTTTGTGCCCTCTTCAGCTTCTGTATCTGTGTCTTCTAGTTTTCAGAGGGCATGTCTTTCATGGCTGGGTTTCTTCCCAGATATTTTATTATTTTTGGTGTAGTTGTAAGTGGGATTGCTTTCTGCATCTCTCTCTCTCCACTGTATCATTGTCAGTGTGTGGAGGTGCAGCACTCGTGTGTACCTAGATTTTGCACTCTGTGACGTTACTGAACTGCTGTGTCGTCGGTTCTGTCGCAGCGTTTTGGTGGAGCCTTTGGGATTTTGTACAGAGAGCATCATGTCATCTGCAAATCGGAAAGTTTCACTTCTTCCTCACAATCTGGCTGTCTTTTATTTCAGAGGGTGGGACTTCTGGTGCATGTTGAACAACAGTGGTGACTCTGGACGTCCTTATCTGGTTCCTGCAGTTAGAGGAAAAGTTCCCCATTTTCCCCATTGCGTATGATGTGAGCTGTAGGTTTTCATATGTGGCCTTTATTATGCTGTGCTGTGTTCCCTCTCACCCCACTCTGTTGCGGGTTTTTACCGTGACTGGATGCCGTACTTTGTCAGAAGAGGACCAGATGCTGCTTGTCTTTTCCCTCGTTGATGTCACGTTCATTGATCTGCAAATACAGAACCACCCTTGCAGCCCAGGAATAAACCCCACTTGAGCATGGTGAATGAGGGTTGGTTTTGTTGCTGCTGTTGTAGTTGTTTTACTTGTTTTGTTTTTAAAGTTTTTTTTTTTTATTTGACAGAGAAAGAGAGAGATCACAAGTAGGCAAAGCAGCAGACAGAGAGAGGGGGAGAAGCGGGCTCCCCACTGAGCAGAAAGTGGGATGTGGGCTCGATCCCAGGACCCTGAGATCATGACCTGAGTCCAAATCACGAACTGTCTGATCAACCAGTTGAGCCAACCAGGCACCACAGGAGGTTTTAAAAAATATTTTTGTGGATTAGGTTTGCTACTACTCGTTGCAGAGTTTTGTGTCCAGTTTCGTCAGGGATATTGGCCTGTAGTTCTCTTTTGTGTGTGTGTGGAGTCTTTCTCTCATTTTGGGATCAGGACAGTGCTTAGCCACATGAAGTTTTCCTTCCATTTCTACTTTTGGAATAGTTTGAGGACTGAGTTTTGATTTTTTAAGATCAAACCTTTAATCAAAATGTCTGAAGCCCTTTTTGTAGAAATTGACAAACATGGTAAAATCCCATGCACATGCAGAGGACCTGGGACCACCAGGACTTTGACTGTGAAGAGCCAAGTTGAGAGGCTAGCACTTCCTGTTTCAGAGTAGTCCACGGACCGAGAGCACAGGGTTGCTGGCTGAGGGGCTGGCGTGCGGAGAGCAGCGGCAGGGAGGTCACGCAAACCAAAGTGGAGGCCCACATCCATGGACAGCCAGTCTTGGACAGGCCCCATGACTGTTCAGTGGCGTACGGGTGGTCTTTCAGCATTGATCACTAAAAATAAATAAATAAACTTTAGAAATAATCCGGTTTTTCAGTGGGCAGAAAGAAAAAAAAGAAAGTGCCCCTAAAAAGGGCACCTCACCAACAGAGATACAAGTAATCACGTTAGGAAGCGAGCGTGAAGCCATGGCGGGTACTGCACACCCTCTCAGTGCCTTTCACTGGTGACCGGCCACCCAACTGCGGTTGAGGGCACGAAGGAGCTGAGTCCCTGCCCCGCAATGGGGACAGGAAACGGGGCAGCCACTGCCCAAAACCGCTTGGCAGTTTCTTCAATCAAATGCTGCCTCCTGTGAAACCTAGCAGATGTAGCCACGGGCACTCAGCATCAGGAGCGGCCCCCGTGGCCACACAGGCTTGTGTGCAGTGCTCATCGCAGATTTCTTGGCAACAACCCAGCCCGGGAAGCAGCCTGAGGCCCATCAGCAGGGAACCAACAGGCAGAGGGATGAAGGCACACCGCCACGTGGATGGCCCTGGGATCATCGTGCGGGGAAGGGAGTCGGGCCAACTCAAGTGTGGACCTTGCAGTTCTGCCCAGAGACGGTCCATCTGCAGTGACAGGAAATGGAGCACAGCCACCTGGGTGGGCGGAGAGTCCTGAGGGCCCTGCAGGGGTGCAGGGAGCTTTGTGGTAATGGGTGCATCTGTGTCCTGGTGACACCGGTAGTTCGAGATGTGTGTCCGTGTGTCCAAACTGAGCAAATGAGGCACTCAGTGTATTTTTATTGTGTGTCCCTTACACATCCGTCTCTGTACAAATTTTTTTTTTTTGACAGACAGAGATCACAAGTAGGCAGAGAGATAGGCAGAGAGAGGAAAGGAAGCAGGCTCCCCGCCAAGCAGTGAGCCCGATGTGGGGCTTGATCCCAGGACCCTGAGATCATGCCCCGAGCTGAAAGCAGAGGCTCTAACCCATAGAGCCACGCAGATGCTCCTTTGTACAAAAATTTTAAGCTCAGCGAGGACACTGGGACTTCATTTCTGTCTTCAGAGTTGGTTTGCGCTTAGAAGATCTCAGAGTGAAGCATGTAGGTGCCCCTTAAACAAGGGACGTGTGGTGAGTCTGCTTCCCCAGGACCCATTATGGTTTCACTTGGGAATTTCCCGGCTTGTTCTTTCCACCTCCAGAAAACCGCCCTGTGTTGGGCTGTCGGGAGCTTGTCTTCAGAAACCTGTCCAAGATCCTTCCTGCCGTGTGCCACGACATCACTGACTGGGTGGCGGGGACCAGAGTGAAGGCAGCGCAGCTGCTGGCGGTGCTGCTGCTGCATGCCGAGGACCACATGACGCAGCACCTGGAAGTCATCCTCCGAGCCCTGCACCAGGCTTGTGCCGACGACGACAGCACTGTGGTCAGCAATGTGAGTTGCCTTCTTCTGGTCACATTAGTAGTGTAGCTCCCGTGGCATTCCCCCGTGTCAGGTCACAGGTCTGCGGGTCTGGATAAATGTGAGCCATGTGGAACTGCCACCGCAGCTAAGGTCACATTCAAGTCACCAGGAGATCCCCTTGGGTCTTGGCATCTGTCCGCACTGCCCCTACTCACATCCCCCACCACACAGATTTGTTTTCTGGGCCCATGAAGGGCAGCATGTAAAGGTACACTGTTCAGGGAATCAAACCCCCCACCCCCGTGCCTTCTCTCTCACCACGATCAGACGGATTGCACGAGCGCACTAGCCGCGCCTCGGACAGACAGTCCCTGTGCGCCTCACTGGGGCAGGCAGGCCACTCCCTGGCTCTGTTGGCACTCGTGTGCCCATGGGCTCTACAAGGAAAGCCAGGCAGGGACTCTTGGCCCAGCCCGTGGCAGCCGGCACCTTCTTGCCAGTTCTTGCGGCCACCCGCCCACTGGCTGCCGGGTAGCACCACCACCTGTTTAGACATTGAAGGGGAGCCTAGCTGGGTTGGCTTCCCTTGTCCACCCTGCCCCCTGAGCTTGGCCACTGGACGCCTTTGCTGAGCAATGGGCCACGTGGACCTCACTTTGGTGCATGCAGGGTTGCTCACACCTGCCCGGAGGACATGTTGTGGGCCCGTGACAGTAGCCTTGCACACTGGGCAATGTCCCCATATGATGTCATTTGGGAACATCGTAGAACAGGAATCACATAGCGAGTGTCTTTTAGAGATTGACTGCTGCCCGAAGCCCGCTGTTGTGACCACCCCGCATGGGGCCATGTGTTCATAACAAGCCTGGTCACTGGCAGCAGAGGAGGGGCGTGAGGCCCCGCTAGGATCTGGCCATCCTGGGAACCAGGCCCCTGCAGAAGCTCTAAGGGCCATGGGGACTTACTTCCTGTGGCCCACACGTGGGGCAGACCCTCCACAGAGCTGCGTGTGCTGCGCTGGGAGCCCGGCAGGCAGGTGCAGGAGGGCCAAGGGCTACACAGTGGGCAGCCAGTCAGCCCCGGCCTTCTCCCGCAGTGCACCAGGTCTGCAGAGCTCATTGGGGCCTTCGTCAGCCCGGAAGTGTTTCTGAAGCTCCTCTTATCCATGCTGAAGAAGTCGCCCTCCCCCTCCAGCCTCCTCGTCCTTGCTTCTGTCATCCGAGGTTGCTCTAGGGAGGCCCTCCAGCCGCACCTGAAGGTCATCGCCACGGAGCTGGCCCGGCCCCACATCTGTCAAGGGTCTGAAAATGTAAGCTTCGGGAAGGGAGGCAGGCGGAGTGCATGGTGGGGTTGGTCCTCTGTGCAGGGGAGGTGGGCAGCGCCCGCACCCTGTGCGGCGCTCTGTGCCTACCAGGTGCTCATTATCAGTAGATCACCAGGCCCACGGGAGTGGCAGCCAGGGTCCTGCCACTGACACTGTCTTGTCTGGGGACCCGTGTGCCTGCTGTCTACTGCTCTGTCCCGTCAGTGGTCATTCACATTGAAACTAAACACCTGGAAAGTGCAGGTCCTGCCTCACGAAGACCACCTTCCACGTGCCCAGTGGCCACCATGCAGGACAGAATGGGATCAGGCTGGCCCATGCTGGGAACGGGCTGCGGGGCCACAGCGCTGGGTATCCCGTGGTCAGCACCCGTTCCTGTCCCCACCATTGGTCCTCAGCCTCTAACCACACTCGTGTCCCTTGGCATTGTCATGATGTGCTCAGAACAAACAAGCTGACAGCTGGGAAAAGGGTATGGGAGTACACACGTGGCTACTCCGTGTTCTCTTTCTTCTATGTTGGAGCAGTCTGGGTGATAGGCTTCGAGCTTTGGAATAATTTATGATTGTTCGCTACTGAGAAAAAAATAAGGACTTTGTTTTTGTTTGGCTGTCACAGGCTTCAACCCTGTCATCCTGTAAGCACTGGGTGTGGCCTGCTCCTCTGTAGGGAACGGGGGTCTGCGCAGGCCGCTTCTCTGTCCCCTGTGGTGCAGGCTCCAGGCCCCACAGCGGTGGCTGGGGCCATGACTGGCCTGGAGGTGGGGGACCAGCTAGTGTGTTCGGGCACGGCCAGGCTCCAGGACGCTCTGCATTGGGTCGTCTGGTCCTTTGGCTTCGGATGACAAGGGGTTCCTGTCATGGTTGCAGATCCATCCTCAAGGCTTCTTAAAACACAGCGAGTGGGGAGTGGGGCCGAAGTGTCAGAGAGGGAGCGTCCAGGAACCGTTCCGTCTGCTGTTGGTGCTTGTAACATGTTTTGCCTTTTCCCAGACCCGTTTTTTTTTTTTTTAAGATTTTATTTATTTATTTGACAGAGAGAGATCACAATTAGGCAGAGAGGCAGGCAGAGAGAGAGAGGAGGAAGAAGCAGGCTCCCTGCTGAGCAGAGAGCCCAATGTGGGACTCGATCCCAGGACCCTGAGATCATGACCTGAGCCGAAGGCAGCGGCTTAACCCACTGAGCCACCCAGGCTCCCCCCAGACCCGTTTTTAACATCATCATCCAACCCCTGTGAATTCTGCATTCTTACTCAGGGTCGGCTGGAAAGGAGTCTGATCCCTCTATGTACGCTTGTGAGCCAGAACCTTTCCTTTTCCTAAAAAGCTAAACTTAAAATTGGGCTCTGTGCCCAGCAGGGAGCCCAATGCGGGGCTTGATCTCACAACCCTGAGGTCATGACCTAAGCTGAGATCAAGACTTGGTCGCTTAACTGAGTGGCTACCCAGGTGCCCCTGTAGTGATGTTTGAAACAGCAGGATCATGCTTAGTGTCTCACCGGACGTGTTCCAAGCTCAGATTGAGGAACCAGCCATAGTGAAAACCCTAGATGGGCATTCTGTCCCTTTCCTCACAGACTCAGACATTTGGCAAAGGGGACGAATGCTCGGGTTTAGGCAAAGGCACCAGATGCAGCCCTGTTCTCCACGCAGCAGGAGAATCTGGTGTGGCCAGGGTGGCATGGGAAGGAGAACGAGCTTCCTGCCATTGATTCCCAGGAGCTGGGAAGACGGGCTGTGGACGTTTTTCAAGAACACGTGGAGGTGTAGAAACTCTCTGTCAGCCAGACAGAGGTGCCCTGAGGGTGCATGCCAGGCCTCGAATCATGGGGCCTCCTGTGCTGTGGGCGGGGTCGCGGCAGGTGCCTCCCCAGGTGTGTCTGGCCAGCGCTGCACCTGGGGCTGAGCTGAGGGAATTGGATCCTTTCCTTTGAAATGTTTGTTTTGTGACAGGTAACTGAGCTGAGGAAATTGTTTGATACCATAAGGATAACTCATTTATTCCTCTTCAACGAACAAAAGCCAGGAGTGCAGGGGCGTGGTCGCCATAGAAATGTCAGCCTCTAGCACTTTCTCCCCTGAAGTTTCGACAACATCCGATGACACTGAGTTTCAGGAGCAGAAACTAAGACGTCACTTTGGAACCTGTCGCCTCCCCCTGCCTTTGTCTGCCTCTGGGGTGCAGGCGGAGGGGAACATTGTCTGCTTAAGTGGAAAGAAAGCCATGAGCGCTGAGGCCCAGTTTCCCAGAGATGGTGCCATGCTCCCCGCAGGAGGGGACAGCTGGGAAAGCATGAGGTTCCTCGTGGGCTCCGGGGCCCGGTGTGGCCCTGACAGCCAGCCCACTGTAAAGGTGGCTCCCGTCTCAGGAGCCCAGTCCCCTTTTAACTGAAAGTGACTGCTCCGTGAGCATTTAGTACAGGTCATTCTAGACACGAGCTGAAATCACATCCTCAGCAACTGGGGGGCCACCCATCCATGCCTGAAGGAAATTGGGCTGTGGGACAAGTGAGAATGTGAATTAAATACTGGTCTGGCTTCCCTGGGGGAGCTGGACACCAGTGCCGTGGCTACCTCCCATTCCACACGTGAGCTGTCGGACATGCGCAGACCATGCTCCTCCGTGATCCAGCATGAATTCTTTTTTTGAAATCCTGTGATTTATGTCACTTGTGCATGAGCCACAGAGGTCCAGAACCGCCTCTGGACTGGCCCCGTTAGACCGCATGGGTACACAGCTCCAGTGTCAGCCCACTGCTCCGTGACTGCCAGCCCAGCCTTTCTGTCCTTTGTGAAACCCCATGGGACACATACGTGGCGGGACATATGAGAAGCATATGTGGACACGGCATTAAGGAGTTCTGCCCCACAGTTGATGAGGCTGAAGTCCGGGAGGTGAGCGGCTGGCTGGATGGCCCTGGCCAAGATGCCTCCTTGTCCCCGTCCATCAGGAAGCATGTCCTAAACCACAGAATCGTATTTATTTTTGTTTAAACTTCTCAGTACAGAAAGACAAAGCAGTAGAGAGAAAAGTGGGTGAAGCCCCACCCCCGCCCAGCCTCAGCAGCCATGGGCTCTGGTGCTCCTGTTCTGTCCACTTCCTCTACCTTTTCTGTTACCCTTGGGGGCAGGCTGGGAGGGCTGGGTATTTGCAGGCAGCTCTAAGATGCCCTGTCGTTTCCCTTGTGAATTTTACAGGATGTGTGGCTAATGCATAAGAACTTCTTTAGGGGCGCCTGGGTGGCTCAGTGGGTTAAAGCCTCTGCCTTCGGCTCAGGTCATGATCCCAGGGTCCTGGGATTGAGCCCCGCATCTGGCTCTCTGCTCAGCGGGGAGCCTGCTTCCTCCTCTCTCTCCACCTGCCTCTCTGCCTACTTGTGATCTCTGTCTGTCAAATAAATAAATATAAAAAAAAAAAAAAGAACTTCTTTAAATATAACCAAGAGACTGTTAAGCACTTCTTTCTCGGGCCATGTTCAGATTCCCCTGGAAAAGCACACCATGAAGTTTTCCCATGAAAGAAGGCACTCCTGTGATCCGTGTGTTTCAATCTGTGGCCCTAGTGTGCTATGTCCTGTTGGTGTGGGCCCTGAGGCAGGGGGTGGCAGGATGGGAGGGAGCAAGGGGGAAGGAGCTGGGGGTCCCTGGTGTGGGGTTGGGGAGGAGGCTGGACTGGGGGAGGTGGGGCGCAGGGTAGAAGAAGGGAGCGGCGGGGGGCTGGCATGGAGGTGAGGAGGCTGGACAGGGGGCAGGGGCGCGGACAGGAGAGTAGAGTAGGGGAAGGGAACAGGGAGGCCCTGGGGCGGGGGGGTAGGGGGAGGCTGGACTCGGGGTGGGGGGATAGGAGGGCAGGGTAAGACAAGGGACCAGCAGGGCCCATGGGGGTAGGGGGGGATGGACCTGGGGAGGAATGGGGGGCTGGATGGGGAAGGGAGTACGGCAGCCTTGGGGCCAAAGGCGGCAGGACCTGGACAAAGGTGTGCAGAGGGTCAGGGAGGGTGGCAGGGGGCCCCAGGGGTGGGAAGGGGGTTTGTAGGGGGCATATGTAGGGGGAGAGCTGGCTCACGGTGTTCCCTGCCCTCTTGACAGCGCCTTTACGGGGAGCGCGTGCTACTCTGCGTGCAGACATTGGTTTCCGTGTGTCAGGAGGACTGCAGGGGGTGCAGCCTGCAGCTTGTGGAGGTGCTGGTGACCATCCTGGCCTTCTCGGCTGCCACGGGCCTCAGCGACAAGGTGAGCTATGCAGATGATGGAGCTCATGCTGGCGGAGGTGCTCCTGTCTGAGCAGATGGAATCTCTGTCCCAAAATCCTCCTGTTCTGGAGCCCAAAGCCTTGGGCTTACCTGACTCAGCCGACGAGCAAGGCGAAGGAATATGGGGGACATTTGGGATGAGTCGCTCCTGAGGTGGCCTGAGGGGTGCCCTGGTTTCTGGAAAACTCCCAGCTGCCCGCTTATTGTTGTGTCTCAGAGGGACAACGGCTGCTGACATGCGAACAGGACGGGAGCCCGTCCTCACCTCTAGTCTGTGTTAAGATACGTGCGTGACTAACAGGGAAGATAGCATCGTGATTTCCTGTTTTATCACAGGCTGGCTTTACAGAATTACTTCTGTTCCTTCAGCTCTGGGTCTGAGCTCTAGAAACTCTGCTGTCCAGGTCCCCTGGGTTCCAGAACCATCAGGAGCACAATGTCTTGCCTCCTCTCCAGGAGAGTGTGGTTTTCCCTCTAGCTCGCGCTCCCCAGCCACAGGCAGATCTCTCTCTGGGAGCTGGCCTGCATGATGGAGAAGCGCCCAGGCACTTCCATGGGACCTTGTATCCAGGAGGCCCTCTGGTTTCCCTCTCCCTTCTGGGTCCTCTGAACTTTGTTTTATTTCTTCAAAAACAGCCTTTCCAAAGAACACATATTGTAGCAGGCCCCTTGTCACTACAGGACCACAAAGCAGAGCCTTGATCTGCACACCCGAAACCCGAGGGAAGGACACTAGCCAGCTGTCAGGTTGCAGACTACGAGGTGGCTCCTGGCCTGTCTCCTGTCCCCTCCACTTCTGTACCCCAGGGGACAGTTGTCTCCACAGGAAGACAGGTCTCAGAGTGATCTCGGGCCAGCAGACTGTGTGTCTGCTCTGGGCGTGCCTGGCATTGTGCAGGACAGGGGCACAGTGGCTGGATCTCTCATAAATGCACGTCTGTCCCCGTTATTTGACAACATTGGCGCGGTGAGCATAGTGGCTGTCGGGGGGCACCTGCAGTGCTTGGTGGAGTGTTCGAGGTTGGCCTGAGCAGCTCTCCTTCTCCAGTGATGAGGATGGCTCTCCATGGGGGCGTTTGAGCCTCGGGAGCAGGGTTTCCCAGCCTGTGACTCGCACATGCAGGTTCAGGAGACCATGGACACGCTGGCCGCGGTGCAGGGAGTGGACGGCAGCCAGGACCTCTACCAAGAGCACGCAGGTCCCCTCCTGGAGCAGCTGGCGGCTTCGCACCAGGACTGGACCGTCCATTCCGTGGAGCTCCTGCAGTTCAACGTGCTGCTCACACATGCAGGTGAGTCCCCGCCATGCCCAGGCTGCTTCAGACCACGAGGGAGCAGCAGTCTCGCCCACCCGGGGGGAGCCAGCACTGTGAGCACCAAAACCTTCATTTTAAAAATGCCAAGAGCATTGTTTTTGAAGAATGTGGCTCTTCAGAGTCTGCCATGCGTTTGGTTTCGGTGTTAAACCTTGAAGGTGTGATTTCTCAGGCCTCCTGTGTCGCCCACGTTCTCCAGATATGCTTCAGCGTTGTTGCACGTAGTGCAGCAAACAGGAGTTCTGTGTGGTCTTCCGGGCCTGTCCCGCCCAGCCGCGGACCATGGAAGAACATTCCCTTGGGCAGAGCTTATGCTCACACCCATGCCTCCTCCCTGCCATGTAGAGATTCCTCTCTCCGACCGGCGGTGGAGAAGGTTTCACTGGACTTACTTCATTTTAAAAGATTTTTTTTTTTAAGATTTTTATTTATTTATTGAGAGGGAGGCAGTGAGAGAGAGCATGAGCAAGAAGAAGGTCAGAGGGAGAAGCAGACTCGCCGTGGAGCTGGGAGCCCGATGTGGGACTCGATCCTGGGACTCCAGGACCATGACCTGAGCCGAAGGCAGTTATCCAACCAACTGAGCCACCCAGGTGTCCCTAAAAGATGATTCTTGAAAAAAAACAACAAAAATCACTGTCAGACCCTGACTGGCAGCTTTCCTCTGCAATTTAGAAAGCGGCCGGAGGCTGCAAGCTAGTGAGCCATTGGGGCTGATCAGGAAAGGCTGGGCCATCAGCCAGGTACAGGGGTGAAGTGGTAGGAGTCAGGCAGGGGTGTAGTGGCCACGCTTGCACTTTCCCTTCAGTGAACCAAGTGTTTTCTCAGAGCGTGAATATAGTGTTTTTGCGCCCTTGGTTTGAATGTATCCTGTGTGTTCTGGAGGGGTTCGTTTCCAGGTGCCCAGTGACCCTAGTGGCGCGGGCACGCCCAGGACACGCGGGGCGGGGCGGCGGGCAGGGGGGCAGGTTGCTCTGCGGCTCTCCAGGCCCATGCAGTCCTGGAGGTCTTCCTGCTGGAGCTCAGATCGGCCCAGCTTTCCTTCCCATTAGTGTGGACAAATGCCTTGCAGTTTGGATGGGTTTTTTTCTTCTTATTTTTATGGAGAGCATCTAACAGACTTGATGTGTTAAAAATGCCTAACTGGTTAGGGTGGGACCGGGCATGAGCTGGAAGCGTGTTTACAGGAGGGGCGGGAAGACGCTCCCTGAAACTCCTTTGTCCTCTTGCGGCTGCATTTTCTCTGTGTCGTGTGACAAAGCGCGAGATCGTGACTACTGAATGACCACACCCTCCTCCTCCGGTGAGAGTCGGTGAGAGTCGTCTGGACCTTGGCCTTCGGTGCATGTCAAAGGGAGATAGACTGCAGGGTGTGAGAGCGAACACAGGGCACTTATCTGTGGTGCAGGTGTCCTGTTCCTGAGCCACGTGTCCCGTCTGGTCTTGTTTCTCTTTCTTCCCCGAAACTCACACCTGGCCTTAGGTTAACCATGGGCCTTGCTTTTCCATCCTCTTTTTTTTGTTGTTTTTTTAAGATTTTATGTATTTATTTGGTCCAGAGAGAAGGAGACAAGCAGGGGGAGCGGCAGAGGTAAAGGGAGAAGCAGGCAGAGAGCCCGATGTGGGGCTCAGTCCCAGAACCCTGGGATCATGACCTGAGTCAAAGGCAGCTGCATCACCGACGGAGCCCTCAGGCACCCCTTGTTTTTCCATCTCGCATCTTTGACGCTGGGTCTGAGTCAGAGCATCTGGGGGGACTCCACTTGCTTTGCTTGTTCTTGGGCTTGTTGCAGAATGAGCTGGGTGGCCGGGAGGGGCCCTATTGGTTGTGGAATGCTGTGAGGGCCTGCCTGGGCGTGGGGGGTCTGCTGCGCTCCCATGACCCGTGTCCCTGCAGTCAGAGTGCGTGTCTCACCCCAGGGACTGTTTATTCCAATCACGACTCAGTGCGATTCCAGATACTGAGGGTCACTCCGCGTGTCTGCAGCCCCTGCTAGCTCAGGGGACCTGTACCCGTGCCCACCCAGCAGCAGGCTGGAGAAGAGCAGCGGCTGCCAAGTGTAGGGGCAAATATTAAACACCTTACGTGTTCTGAATAATTTATTTTGGTTGATGTTTAAAATATTACTTGACTTGAATTTTTTTTAAAACCTGGAAAAAAAGAAGGAAATAGAAAGTTTCCACATTGAATGATTTGCATGGTTTGGGAGTTAAATGGTTTCTCTTATAGTGACACCACAATCCGGAAGGATGGGAAGGTGATGGGACAGGCTGTGGTCCCTCCTCGGAGTCTGCGTCCTGTGGAGGGACCCACCAGCCTGGCCGCCACAGGCCATGTCCCCCTCCGTGAGCAGGAACAGCGGGGACTGGGTGTGTGTGTGTTTTCCAGGCCCAGCCCTGGGAGGAGTGCTACCCCAGCTTGTGCCCGCCCTCCGGAGCTGCCTCCAGCCGGCCAGAGACCCCCAGATGCGCCTCAGGCTCTTCTCCTCCCTGTCTCGGGTGCTGCTGAGTGCCCAGGAGACCGTCAACTCCCAGGGGTAGGTTTTCCCAGCCTCCGGCCTCTGCAGGACACTCTCCGACGGAAGCGGGGATCACCCCTGGGCTGTGGCGCCGGCCGCCCTCCCTGGGTAAACAGACGGCTCCGGCAGTGAGCGCCCACCTGCGCAGATGTAAAGTCAAAGTCATTTTTGTGCAGCCATTAAAATTCCAGCAAATGAAGAGGTTTTAGGGAACATTAACTTAATGGTTTATGTATTAGGTGTTCTGGTTTTAAAAGTCTTTCTAACCTAACAGAGTGGACTGACTCCCCGTTGGTGGTTAAAGTGTTAGAAGAAACTTCTGTCCACGCAACCACGTGAAGAGCCCCCAGCGTGATGATCTGCAGGGAGGGAGGGGACAGCAGGGACGCTGGCAGGAGGGAGGGGCCCACTTAAATCCGCGGCAGCACAGAGGCCTGTCCAGAGCAGAGTTGGGTGCTGGGAGGGGTGGGTGCTGAGACATGCGGGGATCCTGTCCCCTCGGAAGAAGCATGTCTGTTAGGAGCAGCTCCCTCCACGCCACTAGCATGCCAGGATGCTTGCTGTGGGCTCTCCCGGCCCTTCGAATTGCAGGGAATTCCACGTCCTGCTTGTTGGTACAAACTCCGAGCCTTCAGGGGCCATAAAATCGGAGTGCCACCCTGGGCAAGGCTCCATGTGGCTGAGCTGGAGGGAGCATGGGCATGGTTTGGCGGGCTCCTTAGAGCCTGTGCTCCCCTGCATCCTCGTGAGGAGCTGGAACAGCACCCAGACAGCGGGAGCCCCGGGGGTGCCTTGCTGACCCTCTGCTGCCAGCATGCCCCCCGCAGGCCCCGCTCAGAAGTGGCAGAGGGCAGGTGCTTGAGAGGGCTGCCCTGGGTCCTCAGTCTCACGAGTTATCTGATGGGGACAGGATGTGGCTTCTCGGTGTGAGGAGGTGTTTTGTGGGGCCCTCCATGGACGGAGCTGGTCCTCCCACAGAGCACCCCAAGCATGGGCCGTGGGTGCCAGCCCCTGGCGCATGGCCTTCGCTCTCCAGGGCGTCTATGGACGTGTGACAGGCCTTCCTGGCCATCACCCAGCTGGCTCCGCTGGCTCCTCGAGGCTGACTGAGGACTGGGAAGGGGTGATGGTGATGGTAGGAGGTCGAAGGTGGCCGGGGTCACAGACCAGTGTGCCCATGGTCTCCTGGGATGCGTCCTCGTTCCAGCGGGGACCCACCCACCAACCCACGTGCGTCTTGCCATGCTAGGAGTCCCCATTCCAAAAAGTTGGGTGCCAGGTCTTCCTCCACAATGTGTCCCTGCTTCCTGCATGGGTTCTGACTAACCCCGGCTGTGTGTGGGGCCTGCTTGTCTTCCCACGGCCGAGCACAATCTGACCAGTACTTAGCCTCTGCTCTTCCAGCCACTTGACGTGGACACCTGTCGGGGGTCCAGGAGGACGGCTGTCAGCGTTAGGTCTTTCTAAGGAGACCTCTTGTGAATCACTTTGCAAGGAACAGCAGTTCTTTGCATGGAAGTTAAAGCACATTGGAAACCTAATCCGTGTGTGTGTGTGTGTGTGTGTCAGTCAGAGAGAGAAAGAGAGAGAGAATTTAAAGCACATTGGAAACCTAATCCGTGTGTGTGTGTGTGTGTGTGT